>NW_027040740.1:0-112500 GCF_037179485.1 Ochlerotatus camptorhynchus
CAATTGATTATAGCAAACTTTTTTAAGTGTGAGTGTAAGAAGCCTCCACGGGGTGCCTTTTTATGTAGTTGTGATATCACGGGATGAGCTCTTAAGGCACAATATGGTATACGTCAGCCGTTCGGATTACGGAGCAATGGGCGATCGTACATAGCAATGAGCGATTTCATTTTTGTTTTCGATCAAAATATAAATGTTCATTTAAATTTTGAAACTACAATTTAAGAAAATAGATTATTATTTCTTATTCCGCTCTCCACTACCACATGTGGTACCTTGGCTCAGGTGCCACTTCCCACATGACGAACAACTCTGACATTCTGGAAGAGCTGGATGATTCGAAAGCGACAACCATTAGTCTGGCCGATGGTAAATCAATCATGTCGGTTGGTGTTGGTTCTGGGCGGCTTGTTTCTGTGAATGGAAAAGGCGGTCGAATGAACGTGAACCTGGAGAATGTGTTCCACGTACCGTCGCTTACGGGAAATCTGCTATCGGTGAGCAGAATAACCGACTTGGGGTTTCGAGTGTTGTTTGACAAGTCGGAGTGCAAAGTGTTGAACGGAGAAGAAGCTGTTTTGGTGGGTCAACGGAAAGGTGGTCTGTACCATCTGAAGCAATTGTCAGAACGGACGTTCTTTTCAGACCCAAAGCACGGTGAACTACGCCAGCACTTGTGGCAACGTAGGTTCGGACACAGAGATGCACAAGCGGTGCTGAAGATAGTACGTGAGGACCTGGGACATGGGTTGAACATAGGCTCTTGTGAAGTGCAATCGATTTGTGGTTGCTGCTGTGAGGGGAAGATGTCGAGAGGTTCTTTTCCGAAGGCGTCTACGACAAGTTCGGCTGCTGTTGGAGACCTGATTCATGTCGACCTGGGAGGTCCTGGAAGCAGCAACACCAAGAGGCAATCTTTTCTACATTGCATTGGTGGATGACTACAGGCGTTACTCCGTCGTATACCCGCTCCAGAGGAAGTCCGATATTGAGGAGAAAATCCGTGAGTATTGCGCATTCTTAGAAAATCAGTTTGGTCGATACCCAAAATGTATTCGTTCTGATTCGTTCGAATTTTCTGGGGCTTCGTTGATGAAGTTTCTCGCCGAGAAAGAGATCGCGGTACAGCGAACGGCACCGTATTCACCACAACAGAACGGTGTGGTAGAGCGCAAGAACAGATACCTTGTAGAGATGATCAGATGTATGTTATCGGAAGCGGAACTTGATAAGCGATTTGCACTGCAAATTATTTGCAGAATCGTTTACCGTCGTCTTCGATCGATCGAACCCCCTATGAATTGTGGTGCGGGAAGAAACCATCGTATGCACATCTAAGCGATGTAAGTTTGACATGAAAGCAGAAAAGCTGGTTGTTGTTGGGTATGAAGAAGGACGGAAGGCGTACCGATTCCTAAATCTCGAGACGGACTATGTCACAATCAGCAGATTAGCGTTTCTTGAGCTGTGTACCGTATAGGAGGCTGTCCATCGGGAACCAGGAGTGGTTGAAGTTCCGTTAGCGTTGCCTTCGAAAGAGGAGGAGCAGCTGGTTGAAGCACCGGGTCAGAAATTTGAGTCTGATGCGGAGCCTGATGACGTCAATGATTTTCGGTACGATAGTGCTTCTGAAGGTGATCGTTCATTCCACGGTTTTCTATTGGATGAAGTAGCGCGGCCTTCGATGCGGTCTACGAAGGGAAACCACCATGTAGGTTGATAGAGGAAATTTTCGTTGCTGAAAGTGTTCTTGAGGAGGAATCCGAACCCAGGAACTTGCACGAAGCCCTTACCTGTGGAATGAAGAAGGAATGGAGAGCAGCTATGTTGGACGAATTGAAGTCACATTCGGACAACGATACGTGGGAACTTGTTGATTTGCCACCCGATCGGAAAGCGGTAGGATCATAGAGGTAACTCTAAGACCACTGGGTCCCGAAGAAAATCATTATTATTTTTGGCTCACTCAGTACCAGAACAACGGTCCCAAGCAGTCCCAAGCTATTTCACTCACCCCTGCATGTTCTGCATGAATCCACACACCCCTGATGTTATCTGTCAAACTTTCATAGCGAATCAAAACAAACATAGTGTAGTAATAGAATTTCAACTAGAATAGGGTACGTTAATCGTTTGCTTGGGACCAATAGGCTACTAAAGTGGTGAGCCAATTTAAAATCGTTAGTTTCGTATTGATTGTTGGTAGGATCCCGTTGGGTCTTCAAAGTGAAGAAAAATGCAGCTGGCGAGGTGACGAAATACAAGGCTCGTCTTGTGGCTCAGGGATACTCCCAGGAGTACGGTGAAGATTGTGATGAAGTATTTGCTCTAGGGGCAAGACAGCGTTCAATCATGAGTAATGTTTGAGCAAATCTTGAGTAACTCAGAGTTACTCGCGTTGCTCAATAATGAATATCGTTGTCAACATGTCAATTTGTATCGCAGCAACTCAGTCAATGAGAGAAAATTGTTGATCGAATTATTTGTCTCCGCAGAATTTCAAAACAATATATGTTGCCACTGGACAGTCCCTCGAATTGACATGAGAGTTTGTGTGTGGAAGAGTTAACTTTCAACTCAACGGTGGTAGGACATGGGTTGTCAATTAGAAGTAAGCCATCAGAAAACGATTTGTCATCATTGTTGTAGTGAACGAAATTGATAAAGTGAATTAAATTATATTTTCTCATACCTAATTAAATCCTAATTATTAAATTAATTGCAGTTTGAAACCTAACAGTACATTGAATTTGTTGCTGAGAAATATTTTGTGAAATACTTAATAGGAGACTAATTGTAAGTAAATTAAACTAAATTAACCTAAAATGTTTCTAAATAATAAACATTTACAGCTTTGAGCTGATCTCATCGCAAAGACGAGTAGCTTCAACGAAATCCGAATAATTAATTCTCGCAACATTCTCAAAGAATTATCGCCACAAGATGCAGCGATCATTTGTCCGTCAGACCCGATCTAGAACCAAGGTCACCCAAGATGCAGCGGGAAACCGTAATCAATCTGGAGACGGCGCTTGTGTGATGATTGACGATCCGGACACGACAGCGGATGATAGTTTTGTACCTTCGGTGATCGATCTTGAGCACGGAAATGAGTGTGAGTGTGCGAAATGTGATCGACCCAATAATGACGAGCTTTATATGGTCCAATGCGGAGGCTGTAAGCGTTGGTACCATTTCTCGTGCGCGAATGTTGACACGATTACGGTACGCTCAAAAGACTTTGTGTGTGCGCAGTGTTCCCCTAAGGTACCTCCACCACCTGCTAGTTCTACTGCTGGACGGTCCAGCGTCTCTAGTGCACGGAGAGCTCAGATAGCCCGTGATCTAGATCGATTGGAGGAAGAAAGGCAAGTACAGGAGAAAGTGGAGGAGGAACGACTACGGATGGAAAAACTGTTGATCGATAAGGCGATGAAGGACAAACTAGAACGCGAAAAGGAGTACATTGCTCGTAAGCATGAGCTGCTCCGTCAGCAGGACGATGAAGTATCCAGCACACGTAGTCGGCATAGTAGCAGGAGTAGCATCCAAAAGGTGGAAGCATGGGTTGAGAAGCATGTGAAGCCTACTGATATCAATCGAGTCAACGTGGCAGGAAACGTGACTGATGCAAAGAACATCGATCAAGTGACACCAACACCCGTCGGTACGTCAACTCCGTTGATGAATAGCGGAATATCTGATATTGAAGGGGAAGTAATTTCTATTCCGCGTACCACCGATAGTGTAACCATCGGCGAAAGTCCGGAGAACGAGTCAGATTCGGCAAACGATCAACATCGGAATCCAAAAAACCATTTGATTTCTCCAAAGCTGCAGTTAGTGAACATTCAACCATATGCTCGCCTACTGGAAGAGTCTAGGGCTGCACAGTGGAAGATTGGAATTAATCCGATGCAATCCACAACCGGCACGATTCCGAAGATCGTTCCGAAGCTTATGGGAAACTCCTCTCCATACGATGTTTGGCACCGTGAAACCAGTGAGCGGAGAAAGCAGCAATGTCTTGAGCTGCAACTTCAGCACGATGTTGAACTGGAGCGTCATGAGCAACGTGAGCGTGAGCTGGTAGATCGCCTCAAACGCGCGGAGGAGCAGCGCGATCTGGAACGACAACGGTTGCTTCAAATCGAAGATGGCTTGCAAAGGCAGCGTGATATAGCAACGAAACATCAGGAGGAGAACGATTTGAGGCGCAAACGAGAGATGGACCTGGTAAACAAGTTGAAGCAGTTGGAACAACAGCGTACGGAAGAACGGAACCAATTACTCAAGGCTGAAAACGCTTTGCATATGCAGCTTGAAATGAGTAATCAGCAGTACCAGACCCTGGCGGCGACAAGGCAGCAGGAGCAAGCGGAAAGAGACGAAGACCGACGAAGATTTTGTTCGTTAGAGCAGCAACTTGCAGACCATCAAGAACTACTTCGACTACGAGAGAAGAGCCGTCCATTTCGAGCAACGGAGCCACAACAAGTGGCACCAGTGGCATCCACTCAGCCAATGCTGCACGTGAGTACAAATCGTACTCCCCAATTGGAGCGTAGGGAAATAAATAACTTCTCCCATACTTCGACACCCGATCCCAGTATCGTTAGTTCGTTAGACAGATTAGGAACGCCTCATACGTTTACTGTACCCCCTGAATTAAGGCCTTCTTATGTAGGACCACAGGGTCAACCACAGCTCAATCCGTTAGGGCCTTCTTACGTAGGACCACAGGGTCAGTCACAGTTCAATCCGTACCGCCCTCCGGAGTTTCACCCTTTCCATCATAATCAGTTCCCACCAGTGCAATACGGTCCAACACAACATCAGCTAGCTGCCAGGCATGTTATTCCAAAAGAGCTTCCGGTTTTCTCTGGGGATCCAATTGACTGGCCACTCTTCATAAGTAGCTACAAGCACTCCAACGAAGTTTGTGGCTACTCAGACTCGGAAAATCTACTACGCTTGCAACGTTCCCTCAAAGGTGCGGCAAAGGAGTCAGTTAGTAGTTTCCTTCTTCATCCATCGACCGTGCCACAAATTCTTTCCACGCTACATACCTTGTATGGGAGGCCTGAACATATCGTACATAACATGGTTGCCAAAGTGCGAGCGACTCCAGCGCCAAAGGCGGAAAGACTGGAAACACTAGTCCAGTTTGGGTTAGTTGTCCAAAATTTATGCGGACATCTAAAGGCTGTCGGCATGGATAACCACCTTTCCAACCCTACCCTTCTTCAGGAGCTCGTTGATAAGCTGCCAGCTACAATAAAATTTAGCTGGGCACTCTATCAAGAGAATTTACCCGTTGTCGATTTGAACGCTTTTGGTGAGTACATGGGAAAAGTTACATCTGCTACTAGTGGTGTTACAAACCAATGTATGACAGCAAGAAATCCAAAGGAGGAGAAATCGAGACCGAAGGATAAGGTATATGTGAATACACACGCTACCTATGACCGTAGAAATTCGGGGTCGTCCAGTAATCAACCCAAGAGTGAACGGCGGGAGCTACCAACGAACAGCAAAGGCAAAGAAAACGAAGGAGGTAAATGCTGCCCGACTTGTAAATCACAGGACCACATTGTAGCGAACTGTACATCTTTCAAAAAGCTTTCGTTGGACGAACGTTGGAAGGTGGTGAAAGAGAACAAGCTGTGCCGCAGATGCCTCGTTTCGCACACTCGCTGGCCTTGTGAAGGTGAAGTCTGCGGCGTCAACGGTTGCGAAAAGCGCCATCATCAACTTCTACATTATGAGCCTACCTCAGGACAATCCGCGATTACCACCAACGCTACTGTCACCATCCATCGTCAGCCTGTTTCGTCGACGTTATTCAAGATACTTCCGGTGACGTTATACGGGAAGAATGGTTCCGTTGATACCTATGCATTTCTGGACGATGGATCATCGGTCACCCTAGTAGAAAAGGCAATAGCAGATGAACTTGAAGCCGATGGTAAAATGCAATCCTTGTGTATCCAGTGGACTAGCGGAATCAACAAAAAGATTGCCACTACACAACTGGTAAAGCTGGGAATATCAGAACCCGGTGGTAAAAATAAATTTGATGTGTCGGAAGTCTACACCGTCGAGAACTTGGGGCTACCAGAGCAATCGTTGGATTTTGCTAGCATGCTAAAGCAGTACAAGCATTTTCGAAACTTGCCAGTCAAGAGTTTCCAGAGGGGCGTTCCTGGTTTGCTGATTGGTTTAAACAACGCTCACCTCCTGACCGCGTCCAAAGTTCGAGAAAAAGAGGAACAAGAACCAATCGCTTCAAAAACTCGTATCGGATGGGTAGTCTGCGGTAGTCTGCGAGGAGGAGCTCATCAATTCCAACACCGGCAGATGCACATGTGCGTGGAACCAGCGGAGCTCGATCTACACGAATACGTACGTGAATTTTTCTCTGTGGAAAGTCTAGGGGTTTCAGTGGCCCCGATTTTGGAAGGAAGTGAAGATCAACGAGCTCGTCGAATCCTCGAAGAGACGACAGTAAGAACAACTAGCGGGAAGTACGAGACTGGACTCTTGTGGAAACAAGACTCCATAAAATTTCCGAATAGCAGGCCGATGGCTGAACGTCGTCTGAAATGTCTCGAGAAGCGTCTTGAGAAGGATCCGCAACTCTACGACAGCGTACGGCGCCAAATAGCGGATTACCAGGCAAAAGGTTACATCCATGCGGTAACGGAAGAAGAAATAACAAAATTCGACCCACACCGCACTTGGTACCTTCCCCTTGGAGTGGTTCTGAACCCTAATAAACCGGGAAAGGTGAGGGTAATATGGGACGCAGCGGCTAAGGTAGACGGAATCTCTTTAAACACGATGTTGTTGAAAGGTCCTGATTTGCTGACTCCGCAGCTGTATGTTATGTTTAAGTTCCGTGAACGGGAAGTGGCATTCTCTGGCGATATCCAAGAAATGTTCCTGCAGGTCGGAATCAGAAGAAAGGACCGAAGTGCACTATTGTTCGTGTTCCGCAACTCGCCATCTCAACCTATGACTACTATGGTATCTGACGTGGCGATCTTCGGAGCGACTTGTTCTCCAGCTCAATCGCAGTATGTCAAAAATCTGAATGCAGCGGAAAACGAGCAAGACCATCCAAGAGCGGCGGCAGCAATCAAGAATAGACACTACGTCGACGATTACTTGGATAGCGTCAACACGGAGGAAGAAGCGATTGAGTTGGCTCTGGAAGTGGCGGAGGTCCATCGGAAGGCAGGTTTCCACATTCGTAACTGGGTGTCAAATAGACCCGAAGTACTAGAGGCTATAGGAGAAGTTAACCCAGCTACTGTCAAGAACCTCACGATGAACAACCAGAGTGGATTTGAGCGACTACTTGGGATATCTTGGCTGCCGAGGGAAGATGTGTTCTGCTTTTCGCTTAGCCTGCAAGGAGATCTTGAAGAATTAGTGGAAGGCGTGATTGCACCAACCAAACGAATGATGCTGAGCTTTGTCATGAAAATCTACGATCCGTTGGGGCTGGTAGGTTCGCTGATTATTCAAGGGAAGATCCTCATACAAGAAGTCTGGAGAGCTAACGTGGATTGGGATGAGCAAATACCGGAGAACATTTTCAAGGCATGGAAACTCTGGCTTCAGGCCCTGCAAGAATTGAACAATGTGAGAATTCCTCGTTGCTATTTCTCGGGGTACGATGTTAACTGTTATGATTCTCTGGAATTGCACATATTCGTCGATGGCAGTGCACAAGCATACTCGGCCGTGGCTTACTTCCGTGTTCAGGATCGTGGACAGATACGATGTGCTCTAGTTGCTTCAAAAACTAAAGTTGCTCCACTACAGTTACTATCAATCCCGCGCTTGGAATTGCAGGCGGCGGTTCTCGGGGCGCGTCTTCGAAAAACGATTGAAGAAGGTCATTCAATCCAAGTCAAGCGCACACATTTTTGGAGTGACTATAGTACGATTATCTCGTGGATCAGATCGGACACTCGTCGGTATCGGCCATATGTTGCCTTCCGAGTCAACGAAATTTTGAACCATTCAAGGATTGAGGAATGGCGATGGCTGGGAACGAAAATCAATGTTGCAGATGAAGCTACAAAATGGGGAAAAGGCCCGAACTGTACGCCAGATAGTAGGTGGATGCGAGGTCCTGCGTTTCTCTACGAAAAGAAGAGTGAGTGGCCGAGCAGCGGATTCGAGGTACCGGAAGAAACAACGGAAGAATTACGATCGGCATACATATGCAGTCACTTTCTAACAGTTCCGATCATTGAGGTGGAAAGATTTTCCAAATACGAGCGTCTGTTGCGAAGCGTAGCATACGTTTACCGCTTCCAAGAGAAAAGTTTGAGACGAGCTGGAAATACACAGTGCGAAGGTGCAGAAGAGTTAAGCAGTGAAGAATTGCAGAAAGCAGAACGGAGTCTGTGGCGACTTGCACAATCGGAGTGCTATCTGGACGAGGTAGCTACTCTAAAACATAACAGTCAATTGAAGCGAGAACAACAGAAGGCGTTGGATTATTGAGTACTTACCAATCATCTCCCGCAGAACCAAGTGGTTTCAAGACGTGGCACCAGTCAGGGAAGGAGCGATAGTAGTAATAGCAGACGAAGGAGTTCGTAACCAGTGGACAAGAGGCCGTGTGATCCGTACATATCCGGGCAAAGATGGAGTAGCACGTCGAGCCGACGTAGAGACATCTAGCGGCGTATTGAGGAGACCGGTTTGCAAACTTGCTGTTTTGGATGTAGTTCCTGATGGTGACGCCGAAACGGATTCCGGGCGTCACGAGGGGGAGAATGTTGCCACTGGACAGTCCCTCGAATTGACATGAGAGTTTGTGTGTGGAAGAGTTAACTGTCAACTCAACGGTGGTAGGACATGGGTTGTCAATTAGAAGTAAGCCATCAGAAAACGATTTGTCATCATTGTTGTAGTGAACGAAATTGATAAAGTGAATTAAATTATATTTTCTCATACCTAATTAAATCCTAATTATTAAATTAATTGCAGTTTGAAACCTAACAGTACATTGAATTTGTTGCTGAGAAATATTTTGTGAAATACTTAATAGGAGACTAATTGTAAGTAAATTAAACTAAATTAACCTAAAATGTTTCTAAATAATAAACATTTACAGCTTTGAGCTGATCTCATCGCAAAGACGAGTAGCTTCAACGAAATCCGAATAATTAATTCTCGCAACAATATAGTAATCGGTGATACCTTGTTGCAATTTTCTATTGTTCTATTTTTTTTTTCCCTGATTTGTTTTCCGTCAATCTTGTTTTCCGTGCTGAGCACCAATGCTACCGACGCCAGGAAGGCAGCTCCCACACCTGGACCCTACCTACACCCAACCGGTGTATGTAAGATTCGCTTACAATTATGTGGGATTCATCATCAGAGGATGTAAGTGGAGACCGCATGAACCGAGGATGCGATATACCTAGCTGCGGTCCAATGCAAGAAAATTGGAGACCAAAAAATGAAGAGTGTATTAGTGAGGTAAATTAATTATGTCGAAAAAAATAGGAAAAAGGTTGCCGACTGGACTCGAACAACGAACGTTGCGATTATCAGACCTGTGCTTTCTCCACTGCTCTCTCCATGCTTCTGAAAATGGATAGCCTAAAAGCAAACAAGAAGCGCTCATTTCCTCTCACACTCGACTTCGTATGCTTTTTCTGCTGGAAAGATTCGAGGCAAGTGTGTGCGTCGTTCTACCATGTTATACATAAAAATCAAGGCAAATGCTTGCTTGTGCAGGTGAAAGCTCAGACAGAACACGAAATAAAAAAGGCAAAAAACCATTACATCTTCTGCAAGGTCAACTTCTAACATTCGCTGCGATGTTCATGAACAGAGGATGATAGGAAATGGAACTAACATTCATTGTAATAAATTTTTGGTTTGCGTGTATCGACCCATCAACTACTCATGAACCGGGGACCAACGGCTATACTTCCGTGATCAGAGATGTTATGCCTCAGAACATCCCGGCGGCGCTGACTGGGATTGAACCCAGGCCTGCTGGGGTGAGAGGCAATCACCGGCGCCGCTATTGTTCTAATGTATCAGGTGATTACTTTGGTTAGCCATATTCAAGGAACAACCATGCTTCAATCATGGATTATTTCTACACATCACAGCCTGTCTCTTCAGTGTAACATAATTTCTAATGCCATTTTTAAATTGAAAGTATACTCCGAATGCGAATATACTTCCAATAACGTATTTTAAAATACATATACATTCTTTCAAAGAACCAATAAGTTGTGATACCAAATAAAAAAAAAATCATTTATTTCCTCATGAAGTATAAAGTTTTCGACAATGTCGACATAATGAACACATTCGAAAGACGAAGTGATGTGTATATATGAGTCAGCTTATTGTCACAATTCGTTTCAAGGTCAAAATTCGTTCGCTGAGGTTGCACTGAAACTGTTTCGATAGGTGGTTATTTCATAGTGATGTGCAGGTGGTTCAATCGACTTCAGAGCCGTACCTACATGTACATAGGAACAACAAAGTTGAACAGGTTTCTCTCCTTATTTACATATTTGTGTTGCTGCTCACGCAAATGACAATAACATATTAGTTCTTGATAATCTGGAAATAAGAATACGGGATTTGATCAGGGTAAAACTTAACGACGGTATGCGTTATAACACTATACTTCAGGTTACTAACTGTTGAAGAATTCGTCACCAGGCTACACAGTGGACAACTCCGTCGAAGCGGACAAAACGATCGGAGGAAACTTCGAGACTCGCGTCACCGTGGAAGAGAATAAAAGAAAACCGATTTACAAACTACGTGTGCTTTATTCGATAGCATAACTTGGAATGAAACTGAAACACTTTTTCTTTCTTCGCTTCGCGCGTAACTTCTTCGCCGTTTAACGGCACCTGTCAACAACTAATGTTTTCTCTCTCGTGCAGTGTTGCCATAAAGCAGATATCGCCAATCTCACTTCGCCAATACTCCTCCTCGATATGTTCTTTATCCATCGCCTTCCTTAGTCTGCAACCACCAATCCCACAGCTTCCGAAAATCTCTGCAACTTGATGTTCCCCAGCGGCTTGGTTAACATATCCGCCTTCATTTCTTCCGAGCTGCAGTATTGAAGTTCAATGACACCTTTCTCTACCAGATCCTTCGCAAAATGGATGCGAGTATCTATGTGCTTCGATCGACGCGACACATGGTCAATTTGAGCGAAGTCGATGCAACTTTTGTTGTCTTCAAAGACTACTGTCGCCTCTGGTTGATGCACCTGAAAATCGTACAACAATCGTCGTAGCCAAAGTAATTCCTTACACGCCTCCGACAATGCTGCGTATTCCGCTTCCATGCTTGAAAGAGCAACGCTAGTTTGTTTGCGGCTTACCCAACACACTGTAGCGGCCCCTAGCTGGAACAAATAGCCTGTAGTCGATTTCCTGTCTGCGACATCTCCACTCCAATCAGAGTCGCAGTATCCGTGCAGCGAGCTGGATCCTTTCTCCCACTTGTCAGCTTCAGCTTGTATTTGCTCGTCTTCATCATATATCGCACGACTCGCTTGAGTTCATTCCAGTCCACTTCTGTTGGTTCACTGGTCTGCCTACTCAGGATCGTCACGCTTGCTGTTATGTCAGGGCGGGTGTTGAGTCCTATATACAACAGCGCACCGACCAGGCTGCGGTAGCGATTGTTGTTTGGCAGCTTGTCACTTCCCTCGCGGTTTTTGTAGTAACCTACGTCGAGCGGATACTTTGAGCCCTTGGCATGCTCTAAGTCAAATTGTGCTGCTACCTTCCTGATGTAAGCCTGCTGATCTAGACTAAAGAATCCATCCTCGTCTCTAGTTACTCGCATACCAAAAAAAAACTTTATCTCCCCCAATGAAGTCAACTCAATGTTCTTCTTGAGGGCTGTCTCCAGTCTGGTGATCTCTCGAACGTCCGTGCTGGCGACGACCATATCGTCAACGTATATTATCAGGTACGTTCGCACTCCGTCAGCTGTCACTATGGTGTACAAACATGGGTCATTCTTTGACTGCGTGAACCCATAGGCGATCAGCAATCCGTCAATCATGTCATTCCAGACACGCGCACTCTGTTTCAGACCATACAAACTTCGTTCCAGCTTACAAACTTTCTTCTCATTGCCCCGCTGCACGAAACCCGGCGGCTGCTGCATGTAAATTTCTTCGGCTAACTTACCATGCAGGTACGCGGACTTTACATCCAGGTGATGCACCGTCATTTGCTTGTGGCCCGCTACTGACAGCAAGACTCTCAACGTTGTTTGGCTCGCCACTGGTGAAAATACCTCACTATAGTCGACGCCGTACTGCCAACAATCAATACGAAACTAACGATTTTAAATTGGCTCACCACTTTAGTAGCCTATTGGTCCCAAGCAAACGATTAACGTACCCTATTCTAGTTGAAATTCTATTACTACACTATGTTTGTTTTGATTCGCTATGAAAGTTTGACAGATAACATCAGGGGTGTGTGGATTCATGCAGAACATGCAGGGGTGAGTGAAATAGCTTGGGACTGCTTGGGACCGTTGTTCTGGTACTGAGTGAGCCAAAAATAATAATGATTTTCTTCGGGACCCAGTGGTCTTAGAGTTACCTCTATGGTACTGCTGCGTATATCCCTGCGCGACTAGACGTGCCTTAAAACGGGTAACATTTCCCTCACTGTCCTCTTTGCGGCGATAAACCCACTTACAACCGATTGGTTTACGCCCGGCCGGTAGATCCACTAGCTTCCACGTCTTATTCCTGATCAACGATTCGAATTCTTCACGCATAGCTTCTATCCACAAATCATGTTCGGGTCCGGCGACCGCCTCATTGTAGCTGGTCGGTTCTGCTTCAACAGCCATCGCAATATCCACCACGTAATCGTTGAGCCGTGGTGGTAAGATTCCCCGGGTAGAGCGCTTCCCGGCACCACTGCTTCCACTAGTGGCTTGCTCTTCTTCTGCTTCGGCGTTGTCTTCTTCGCAGCTGTGAAGTTCTTCCTCGGATTCTTCTTGCTCTTCCTGAATAGAACGCCGATCCTGCTCCTCCTGAAGCTTGCTCTCCATATTCGTTAGTCCTGGCCAGTTCAATTCTGCTACGCTTGATCCACTGCAACCGCTCTGCTCGCTCGACGACGATCCGTTCTTCTGCTCGATGAAGCTGACATCACGACTGATAGTAACACTGTCATCTTCTGGATCCAGGAATCGATAGGCCTTTCGATCCTCGCAATAGCCTACGAACACCAACTTCCGGCTCTTCGCATCGAACTTAACACGCTTTACCGCAGGAACATGAACGTATGCCACTGACCCAAACACACGAAGATGCTTCAAATTCGGTTTTACACCAAACCATTTCTCGTACGGTGTACGATCCACAGAACGTGACGGCAGACGGTTTTGCAAGTAAGTTGCCGTCATAACCGCCTCTCCCCAATATTTCTTCGCTAGGCCGGCGTCCAGCAGCATACATCACGCCATCTCCTGCAAGGTCCGGTTCTTACGTTCCGAGACGCCGTTTTGCTGGGGGCAGTACGGTGCGGTTACCTGCGACTGGATACCCTCATGATCGTAGAACTCTTTCAATTCCCGATTGATGAATTCCCCTCCTCCGTCTGACCGTATGACGCAAGGCGGCCTTCCGAATCGGGTTTTCACATGGGCTACATATCGTTTAACGCACCCCGCCACATCCAGCTTCTGCCGGAGCAAGAAAACCACACAGTAACGGCTGAAATCGTCGGTCAACGTCAGAATATACCGACAGCCTCCTGGTGTTACATTCGCCATTGGACCACATACGTCTGTGTGTACCAGGTCCAAGACACGGTTCGACTTATGCTCTGACGCTTTGGGAAAAGAAATGCATGGTAATTTACCTTGTAGGCACGGTTCGCAAACCTGCCGAATGCCGCAATCTTGAATGTCGACTCCATCCGAAAGCTCCTTGGCACGTTCCAGCATGGCTGGGTCTCGATGTCCCATCCGCCTGTGCCAGGTGTGCTGGCAGTTCTTCAGGTGCTGCAACGCTCTTCCCAGTTTCACCTGCTCTGCCGTATTCAACACGTACAGGTTGCCACTTATTCCACCCGTCGCCACAACAGATCCGCCGTCGCTCACTATTTGGCAGTTTGTCGCACTAAATTTCACTTCGAATCCTTTCTGCGCCAATTTACGAACCGAGAGGAGTCCACTGTTCAACGCGGGGATGTATAAAACATTACTTATGTTGATGTCCTTCACCTTACCACCGCCGTCGACGCAACGCACAACGCCTTCACCGATACCGCACGCTTTCGTAACCGAACCGTCGGCCAACACAACCTCCATTTTCACATTTTTATCCAACTTGACAAAAAAGGATTTTTCACTCGTCATGTGGGTGGAACACCCACTGTCAATGTACCAACCATCACCTTTTGGATTTTCACCGACTGTGAAACACACAGGAGCATCTTTTTCGGCTGCTTGTTTAGCCTTCCACTCGCGCTTCGTGTTTTTCGGATCACTATCACTCTTCTTATTCTGCTGCTGTTGTTGTTGCTTTAGCAAACGACACTGCGCCTTGAAATGTCCCGACTTTTGACAATGAAAACAAACATTGTTTTTCTTGTCTTTCGCTTTCATCACTTTTTCGTTCGGTCTACCCGACCGCTCGACTCTTCGTTGGAATTCGTCCAACAACTTTTGTTTTACAAAATCGATCGTCAAGTCTGCGTCTGGACGACTTTCCAGAGCTGTCACTAGTCCATTGTACGAATCGGGCAAACTTCTATGGATCATCGCGATTTTTAATGATTCTTCCATTGTCTGCCCCACGCATGCTAGCCGGTCAAAAAGAGATTCCAGATCTTGGAGGTGCTGATCAAGATCGCCCCCTTCACTCATATTTAAACTACAAATTCGCTTGAGGAGCGACACACGCGACGTCATTGTTGCCTTCTCATGGTATGATTTAAGCGCGTTCCAAACTGCTTGGGCTTCCGTGGCATTCTTCACTAGATTTAGCTGGTTGTCATCAATATACAACACGATTGTTGCCACACACTTTTGGTCAGCCTTCTTCCACGCAACTGTCGGCACGGCTGGCTTTGCTTCCTCTACCACATACCATAAATCTTCACGTTTGAGGAGCATTTCTATTCGTGTTTTCCATGTTTGGTAGTTTTGGTTGTTTAGCCGTGGAAATAAAAATTTCTCAGCCATTTCTATCCAGAAATACTGTCACTATTTCGTTTCAACACAACCACTTGCGCTATGCTATCGATCTTCGACGACACCTCGATCGTCTCACACACACTATTGCAAGCAAAACTCTTTTGCTGCTTTTGCTACGCCACGAACGCCGCACGCCACCGATGAACCGAACCCGGATTTTGCTCGTGTCGAAACGATCACGCCAAAACGCACACCAACGCCGAAGCACTATCTTCTGCACCGACGCCGTCGGTCACCATCCAAATAGCGGAACCCGGAAATCACTCGTTCGCTTCTGATTTTCGTTTTTTTCGCACAGCTCTTCTTCCAATTCCCTGGGCCCATAACCTGTCGAAGAATTCGTCACCAGGCTACACAGTGGACAACTCCGTCGAAGCGGACAAAACGATCGGAGGAAACTTCGAGACTCGCGTCACCGTGGAAGAGAATAAAAGAAAACCGATTTACAAACTACGTGTGCTTTATTCGATAGCATAACTTGGAATGAAACTGAAACACTTTTTCTTTCTTCGCTTCGCGCGTAACTTCTTCGCCGTTTAACGGCACCTGTCAACAACTAATGTTTTCTCTCTCGTGCAGTGTTGCCATAAAGCAGATATCGCCAATCTCACTTCGCCAATACTAACGAATGTCCAAATAAAAGGATGTCGATGTTTCAACATAGACAAACGTTTTCATCTTGCATCAGCATCTAAACATGAAAAAGAATGGTTTTACCTAGAGACTATTATAAAGAAAAATACCTTACTTGAAATTTAAAAAATCTGTTTAGAATGGCTGACGTTAATGTGCTTGTAACAGTTTGAAAAAAGTAAAATTGAGGCTACTTCGTTAATTTTTGAGTAAATACGAGTAACTCACAGTTACTTAAGGTGATACTCTAAGGAAGCATTAGCGTGAATCTTCAAAGGCACAAATGTCAGCTTCCACAAAACATACAAATTTGAAATTGCTACTCTCTGTTTGTAGTAGCACAGCAAACAAGGAGTAGCAATTTAAAATTTGTATGTTTTGTGGAAGCTGACATTTGTGCCTTTAAAGTTTCACGCTAAGGCTTCCTTAGAGTATCATCTTAATGTAAATATTTTAGCTCAGAGTTCAGCTGACTTGTCCCTATTATTTGCTCCAGTAACTAGGTACACGACTCTGCGAGCTCTTCTAGCTTTGGCGAGGAAAATGACATTGAAACATTTTGACGTTAAAACCGCTTACTTATATAGCAAACAAGATCAGGAGTTGTCCATGAAGCAGCCGCCTGGATACGAGGTGGCGGGAAAGGAGCACAAGGTGTGTCTGTTCAAGAAAAGCATTTATGGCCTCAAGCAGTCGGCCAGATGCTGGAATCAACGACTGGATTGTGTTCTACAGGAAAGGGGATTTCGTCCAAGTGCAGTTGATCCCTGTTTATACACAAAAGTAGTGAACGGCAAATGGGTGTATCTACTAGTGTATGTAGATGACATAATGGTTGGATGCGAAGATGAATTCCAGATTGAGTTAGTGTACAAAGCACTGCAGAAACAGTTCGAGATTACCAACCTTGGTGAAGTGAATTATTTCCTGGGTCTGGAGATTGGACATGAAAATGGGAAGTACAGTGTTTCCAAATATATTATATTAACAATATGATCCACTCTTTCGCTTAGCTGGCGAACCGAATTTTTAGCGATGAAAGCACCTATGTGGCCAAAAAGGCTACCAATGTGTATAATTGCAAATTAAGGCCATTGAGAACATCGATAACTGATGAATGGCTGAGTTTTTTCTGTTTGCTGAACATTGAAAGTAATGTTGTTTAGAAGATTGATTTTCAAGCATTGACGTTAACTTGTGCATCATGGATGTTTCCAATTCTATTTTCTGATTTGTATTGTTTTTATGTTGCATTGAAAAAGAGAGCATGAACACAACTCTAAGTTGGGTTGTATAGGGGTATTGAGGTAAATACATATTCGTTATATGCATTAAAAATGGAACCGAAATCCAAAGTTTCAACAATTTCGGACCACTGGAACTATTTTAAATAAATACGATTACATCAGCGAAAATCACCAACTTAGCACCCCTTGGTGGGACTTTGTATGGGAGCGAGCTGTCAACGAATAGATTTAGTGTCAACCATGAAAAATTTAAATCTTGATTTAAAAATCGAGATGAATGTCTACGAGATGGATAAAAATATCTTTGTTCTCAGAAAACGAAGCTCTATCAGATGATGTATAAAAATCGGTTTATTTTTCGAAGTTAAACAACCCAATTGAATACCTATTTCAGGGATAGATTGATCACATAAAACGTAAATATGAAAATTAGTTCCTACTTTATAGAAAATTTTCAAACTTATGGTATTAAAATGAATAGGCTATGATGATGCTATCCTTCCGCATGATTACTTATTATATTGAGTGTTTAGTTTAGTTTTTGGACATACATCCATACATGTATACATCCTAGCGTGAAATCGGAATAAATCGAGATGCCCCAATGAGTGGGGAGAAGAGCTTGTCCTTTATCCACGAAATGTTATCAACAGGGAGTTGGCATTCCCACTCTGTTGGACCGTCCGTTCCCTTTTATATATGTATTTCAATGTATACTTACATTTTTGTGATACTCATCACCACAGAATCCATCCTTGAATCGAAGACCAGGTCCATCAACAATACACTCGTTCCGAGAAGAGGCTCATGGTCATCTTCTTCTTCTTCAGGTTCGCTCACCACCCGGAATGAACGCTCGGTGCGGTTAGTAATATCAAACAGTGTTATATGCAAACGAAAAAGAGACAACCAGGATTTTGTTTTTTAAAGTAATAGTTTCATCTGAATACCCAACTAACCATATCTCAGTGGTATTGTCTCACTCTGAACCTACATTTAAAGTTATTTTGTGGTTATATGGTTACTTTGGTACTCACATGAAATGTTGTGCAAGTACCACAAGTTCAATTTACTATTTGAATCAACGTACACCAACATGATAATCTTCTAAGAAACACCTAAGAATGTATAGAGATAAAGCTCAAAAATACAGTTTTAACTGATGGTACTTTATAAACATCAAACTGCCCAATATTGGACCCTGCCAACACACGGCGCCTGCACGGTAATGTGGGCCGTCAGAATAGTTCATCGGTTGCGAAGTGAAGTGCTTTTCAAACTGAAGCGATACATTTCTCAATTTTTCAACGTATCCTAACGTAAACTTTATATTATCATCCATATACCCGTCCACGCCCAAAACCCATCCACCACACAAAATCAAATGAAAATGTTTCTGTATGACAAACACGTCCAGACATAAACAAGAATATGGGTGTATATATCTCGCCTAACTTTTCAAAAAGTCCTAAGTAACAAATGTAAACAAATCGAGTTTATAAATGCACATTGTAACATTTGTACCTAAGAACATTATGCACACACACACACACATTCAGATTAATGTCAATTGAATTGAGAAAATTCTAAATGAACAAAACGTCTGAAGTCCAAATTTGCATTAAAAATGTTTCACTGTTACATAAGACGTTTGGCTATGTTCATCAAGACAAACGTCTAAAGTATCAGAAAAACCAAAACAATGCAGATCTGTACTTCGGTCCTTTGTGTTTATACCAGTAAAACGTCTAAAATGTTCAAACAAACCAAAACAATGTGATTGTGCACATCGGAATTTTCATGTCAAGCATTTTTCTACTATTTCCGCGTGGGGGCGGGGCTGTTGACAATTATCCACAGCCCATACAAATTTTAAAATTTTAATATGGACAATTGTCTACGCATGGGAAGGGGGGGGGGGTCAAGAATACCGAAAAGCTGTATACGTAGTTAATGAACAGCCCCTAAAATAACCCTGTTATCAAATAAAAAGCAGCTCACGCGACCACCAGATCGACCAAAACAATCTGTGGGCAGTGTTGCGATATACCGTTTAAAAAAAGTTGATGCATTGTCCAATACTAATATTGTTCGTTTAACTCGTATAACTTAAATTATGCACTCATAATGCTTAAAAACAAACAAATAATGTTGAAAACATAAATGACCTATGTAACTGTTATTATAACAAAACCTCGAACAAAACGTCCAATGTACACCTGACAAGAGCAAAATGTCTTATGTAACATTTTTCACGTTTTCATAGAAAAAAATGTATGAAACGGGTAGATTATAATTTCAATTTCAATTTTACTATCGCATTTTACTATTAATGGTCTTAAAAATGTCAAAAGTTGATTTGGTTTGAAATAGTATCAAAAAAGATTTTGTCAATCTTCAGCCTCGTTTTTCTCGAAAAGAGTGAAATGTTAGATAGGACCTTTTGAAAAGTTAGGCGAGATATCTTCACTGTAACAACTACGGGTAATCATCGAAAGTACTTGCATTTTACTCAGGCACTTTTGAGCAAACTGCAATCACTCTCTCATACTCGAAATGTGCCACGACCAAATTGGCACAACGACGTCCTATACGCTATCTGACCAAAGCGCATGGCATATCGTACAAAGTCGGATTGGCCCCTAAACCGGATACATGGCCGAAAGGAATTTTGTTCCGTGAATTTGAAGACGGTTCAAAAAACATGTGGATGCCTCGATGCCATCACGATCTCTCCTGTTCCGGGACCTCCCGAGTTCTCAACTCCCATCTCCGGACTAGACCCAGTATGCTGATTCAGAATTGGAAGCCGCGTTGTGAATTGGAACGCTGTAAACCAGAACGCACTGCCTGTCGCATTATGGGAGACCTCGATCCAGTCGCGCTACCTGTTTCTCGCCATCAAAGCCGTTCTATGTCCTGCCATCAGCGTCGTTCTGGACCTGTGGTCGAGTTCGGTGATGGGGTCTCCCAACCATCGTTTTCAGGCAAGTATGCATACATTAGTTACAGTAATTTTCCTGATCAGCTTCCATGTTCCAGTGCAACGTCTCAAGCATCTACCGGCTTTTTCCAGTTGAAAAGCACTTCTGATACTGCTCATTCACAACATCCGTTCTTTACTGTTCGAACAATCCTAATTCATCTCCGGGACGCACAATAGACCGCTATTTGGAAGCTCCTGGTTCCTCCAACCCAGTCGTGCCGATTCCTGCCAGCGTTCAGCATAGTCGTCCTGGACCTGCGGCTGGATATGAATCAGGAGTCTTCCACCTTGCCTCTACAGGCAAGTACAATTAATATATTGATTATTCACTGCCTGATGCCGATCAAATTTTCAGCAATTCGGACTATGTTAGTCATTGTGATGATGCCTCTGTAACTCCCAATCCTGGGAACCCGGAACGCGCCGTAGAAAGCCCCATGGAAGCCCCCAATCCCTCCGTCTCAGTCCTGCCATCAGCAGCCTTCGTTCATCATAGTCGTGAAACTACGAAACTAACGATTTTAAATTGGCTCACCACTTTAGTAGCCTATTGGTCCCAAGCAAACGATTATCGTACCCTATTCTAGTCAAAATTCTAGTACTACGCAATGTTTGTTTTGATTCGCTATGAAAGTTTGACAGATAAAATTAGGGGTTATTGGTTTTTCCTATGTTTCGATGGGTGAATCGATTAGCTTGGGACCGAAGAGAGTACCAGAGCTGAGCCAAAAAGTTGAGCACGTTTCTTCGGGACCCTTTAGTCTTAGAGTTACCTCTATGGTACAACCAACAATCAATACGAAACTAACGATTTTAAATTGGCTCACTACTTGACTAGCCTATTGGTCCCAAGCAAATCGATTAACGTATCCCATTCTTGTCAAAATTCTAGTACTACACAATGTTTGTTTTGATTCGCTATGAAAGTTTGACAGATAAAATGAGGGGTTATTGGATATTCCTATGTTTCGAGGGGTGAATCGATAAGCTTGGGACCGACCACCAATCTGCTGTGTCTCACATCGTATATAACCGAAAGCATGTCGGATCGGGTTCAAACGGACGTTATTTATTCAGACCTATCCGCAGCATTCGACAAGTCGAACCATGCTATTGCGATTGCTAAACTCGGCAGGCTCGGTGTATGCGGTAACCTTCTGAGTTGGTTTCGATCATATCTTACCGGTCGGCAACTAAAGGTTGCCATAGGAGATTGCAGATCAGCTAGCTTCTTCGCCACATCAGGTATACCTCAGGGAAGCCACATGGGACCGTTAATTTTTATACTGTACTTCAACGACGTGCATCTGGTCATCGAAGCTCCTCGGTTATCATATGCAGATGATCTCAAAATCTTCCTACGAATCTGCTCCATTGCTGACTGTCACTTTCTTCAACGTCAGCTGAATGTATTCGCTAGTTGGTGCAGGTTAAACAGAATGGTAGTGAACTCAGCCAAATGCTCCGTTATTACGTTCTCACGAAAACAACAACCGATAATATTTAGCTATGACCTGCTTGGCTCGACAATCGAAAACAATCGGTGTGATCTTGGATTCGCAGCCTTCATTCAAGCAATACATTGCATATGTTGTTGATAAGGCGTCAAGAACTTTAGAGTTCATTTTTAGGATAACTAAAAACTTCACTGATATCTACTGTCTAAAATCTCTCTATTGTTCGCTTGTTCGATCGACGCTTGAGTATTTTTCAGCGGTTTGGAACCCAAACTACAACAACGGTGCCGAGAGAATTGAATCTGTTCAACGTCGCTTTCTTCGTTTTGCGTTGCGTAGATTGCCTTGGAATGATCCGTTTCGATTACCCAGTTACGAAAGCCGTTCTCAACTTATCGACCTAGAACTTCTCCAGACTAGAAGAGACACAAGCAGAGCCCTAACCGTGGCCGATATCCTGTAAGGAAGGACAGATTGCGAGGCTATAGAGCAGTGCACGGTCCCTAACCTCACTTTTTGGTTCCAATCATTTTGTCTTTGGGTAAAAGAGTTGGCAACGAATGGGTGCCAAAACAAACCACCCAAAACTGTCAAAATTTACGGGTGAGAGAAGAGTGCAGCAAATCTTCGTGCACTGATCTATCCTGAGGCAAATTGACCTGAATGTTCAACCCCGACCGCTTCGTAATAACCTTATGCTAATGTCGTTTTCGTTTTTGCGGTGTAGCACTGGTGTAGTGTCACAGAAATTCAAAACAACCCAAAATTAAGTTCTTTTAACTCATCTCCCATGTTCCGTACGATAAGCCAAAATTGGGGAAAACGGCTCAAAGTAGTTTGCATTTAAGCACGGCAAAAAAAATTACCCATCGCTAAGTTATTTTCAATTTTTTTCTACCCAAAATTAAGTTCACTTAACTCAAATTTGGGTATATCGCATATTACTCAATTTTGGCTTCTCGTACGGAACTAGACGGTTGAGTCGAATCTTTCGTTCTATTTTTGACAACAATAGCGATAGGAAATGAAACGGGCAGAGGTCAAATAACTCAAATTTGAGTTTAAAAAACCCAAGCGGTGGGTAGTTTAGTTTTTCTGTGTAAGCAGGAATAAGCGCGAGTCTTTGACAACTCAACATCATTTATTTGTAAACAAAGGTGCATCCTATATCTACACCCTAAAATATTTCTGTGTACGGCAGTGTAGCACCGGTGTAGCTACACCGCAAAAACGAAAACGACATAAGACCATAGAGGTAACTCTAAGACCACTGGGTCCCGAAGAAAATCATTATTATTTTTGACTCACTCAGTACCAGAACAACGGTCCCAAGCAGTCCCAAGCTATTTCACTCACCCCTGCATGTTCTGCATGAATCCACACACCCCTGATGTTATCTGTCAAACTTTCATAGCGAATCAAAACAAACATAGTGTAGTAATAGAATTTCAACTAGAATAGGGTACGTTAATCGTTTGCTTGGGACCAATAGGCTACTAAAGTGGTGAGCCAATTTAAAATCGTTAGTTTCGTATTGATTGTTGATAAGACTGCCTCTACGTCGCACAAATTATGGAACATACGGTGCGATTTGCCGACTGCAGAGAGCATTCAACAGAGTTGCATCTGTTTCGACTTTCATCTCTCCCGTGATGCGCTTCGTTGAAAGTTTTCTTCTGTTTTTCGCCGGCAGGAGTAACTGACTATAAGATATGTACATGTTTTTTAATGTTTTTTTTTTATGTTATGACCATGCTTGAATGTATTTTTTTTTTACTATAGTTGATAAGGTTAACATCATTGGGGTTTCACCCAGCCAGCGATCATAAAATCGCTTATTGTAACACTATGGTAGCGAAATTGCAGGGTTACTTCCACTCACTTGCTATAAAAAAACGTTTTTCGGAATTATGAAATCATGAAATAGTATAATGCTAATTAGTACTTGTATGTTACAAGAAGAGGTCATGAAGTATATGTTTGACACATAAAATCTGTCAATATTGCTTTCAGTGCGTCACAATCAGCGATTTTACGACTCGTGAGCGCTCACTCTGAGCGAACGCTCACGAATCATAAGATCGCTGATTGTGACGTTCTGAAAGCGAAATTGACAGGTTTTATGAGTCAAACACATACTTTACACCCTCTTCTTGTTACTTACTAGTACAACATATCATTATAACATCTAATGATTGCATAATTCCGAAAAATATTTTTTTATAGCAGGTGAGAGGAAGCAACCCTGCGAAATTGACAGGTTTTATGAGTCAAACACTTGCCTTTCATCCTCTTCATGTACCTAACAAGTACAAAATATCATTATAACATCGAATGATTTCAAAATTCAGAAAATCATTTTTTTATAGCAAGTGAGTGGAAGCAACCCTGTACATATATGTAAATTTTTGTATTGCTGAATGAAACCTCAAAAGATACCCAATAGACGTATAATTTTTTTTCTCTATGTTTCGTTTAGATCTAGAGATTTCAACTTTTCTAATCTCGTATGCAGTGTTGGAAAAATCATTTTCAAAAAAAGTTCTATCACAGCTCATTGCAGAGATAAATCCCAAAGGAACTTCTCACAAAAAGTTCGCGAACGAGAGATGATAAAAAGTTCATGAAAGCGTAGAGCGGGAGAAATTTTCATTTCGTATCGCGAAAGATCTTTCGTCTCTCCATCTCACATCATTTCACACGTACTCGTGATTCGAACCAACCATGTTCTTTTTTTTTCCAGCGAGTAAAGGCAGGTGATGATCACGCGAGAGTGTCTGTTTGTTTTCTTCTCGTTCTCCGATATTTTTCGCATCCATCACATTAAATACCATTTCCAGAGAACTTTGAGATTTGGGCGTAATTGCTTTTGTAAACAAACACGTCATTCAGCGATTTCTCACTAATCAAAGCACAATCTAGCGAACTATACTATACCAAATGAATCATTCCTCTACCTGTCCGTGTTGTTAGTTTTTTTAGATTGAACTTTAATTCACGAGAAATCGGCGAATTAAGTGTGTGTTTACAAAAGAAATTACGCCCTAATCTCAAAGTTTTCCGGATTTATTTATAGTTTTAGTTCTCAATGCAACCAGCTAATAGTAGATACTTGTAACTATTCACTAAGAGTCTAATCTTTGGTGACCAAATCATCATTTGTGGCTGTACTCTTCGACAAGAAGAACTATGCTATTAGTGCGAAGTACAGTTAGACCACTGAGATTGGCGCTTAGAAATGTTTAGTAGTGTTAGCTAGCAAGCATTCTGTTGATTAGTCTTACTGCATTGAGAACATGCTTATTAGGGTGGTTCAAAATATCGGCTTTGCTTCACTAATTTCAATCGATTTTTAATCAGGTCCAGATAATTCTCCCAAAATTTGAGCTTATTGGGTTGTGATCTCATTCTGCAATGGCCTTCTAAAATTTATAAAGGTATTACTATGGGAAAAGTGATTATTTTGTTCACCTCGTCTTTAAATTTCGCCATAATGATCTACCAATAAATTAACCTTGTGTACTCATAGGAAATTTTCTCAGCTACATTTTTTTTCTAAAGACCACTTTTTAATTGAACGTTGAGGAAATTAGTTATTAATTGATTTCTTATCTGCTAACTTTCTGATTTGATCACTCGACTGCATTAGGTAGAGGACAGCAATGTAACCCAGTAGCTCGCCCGGTAGCTTGAATTTCCACACAACCTTGAATGAAAATATTAAATTTGCTGGTCACTGGTGCCATAAAGCTACTGTACCTTTTTTCATGGATCTCAAACTGCAAAAAAAATCTATTAAACATCGATTCTAAAAAAATAGTTTACTTGATAATTTTTATTCAGCAGGTGTATTCACTTGGGAATCTATCACTTCGCAAGTTGAAAGTATTTTGAGATTGTCTGTTAATTTCAAGTCTTGCAATACTTGTGGATGGAAAATTTAGATCGTTCTCAATCTGTCACTATATCAAAAGCTCAAGGTACATGGTACTTTGATTAATTTTGTGTTCATTTCCAGCCAACTGGTAATAATTTTTTGTTTTCTTTTTTTCTACCTATATTTTTTTACAGTTTTAATGGACATTGAATAACCTGTTTAAATTTTTTATCATCCTAAATTGCACACTAAAAAGATGTTTTTGTCAGATTCTTGGTCAGCAAATAAAGCGTTTTGAAGTTCAGCAGTGCAGCAGTCCCGCATACCTTATGGTTTTACATAGGGAGTTTTACATTGTTTTACAGGATTCCCAGTCATGGGAGAGGACAGTAATAGCCAGTGCTGTAAATTTTCATATCATTCGATTGAAGATGAACCACTACAACCATTCAATCAATTCTGTGTAAACGAATTCTCACATGACCATAATTTGAAGAGCCCCTTTCTCATTCGAAGCTCATTGTCACTGTCAATTGAGTCACTCAGTATCATTTGATATACGACAGTGAAGTATGGAAGAAATCCAGGAAAATGGTCCCGAACAGACAAGTCGACCCGATGTCGGATCAATGTAAGGCTAATTTAAGGTCGATGTCGACCCAATGTCGTGTTAATGTCGGGTCAATTTTGGGTTTATGTCGGGTCAATGTCGGGTCAACATCGGGTTGGGGTTTGATAGAAGTCAGGTTGGTGTCGGGTTGGCTTAGCTTTTTCGCCGGAATGTCGACCAGAGCTACGTTTGTGTTTAGGTTACACTCAATCGAATGATATATAGCGTTTCTTATACCCCGGACAGACTATGACTTATATCATGTAATATAGGCTGTCTTGCAATGAACACTCATATATCTAGTTTTCACTGGAAATCCAATGTATGAGTGCTCATTGCAAGACAGCCTATATTACATGATATAAGCCATAGTCTGTCCAGGGTATTAAATGAGAATGATCCATGCCTTCGTCAAATGACTAAGCAACTGATATCACCCATTCGGAGGAGGTCCCCTTTGATAGCGAATAGCTACTTTTCCCATTTTCATCAAAAATGTTCAAATGATTTTGAGAATTTACAGCACTGGTAATAGCACAGTGAAAAAGTTCACCATCACCTATATTCCCAACCATCCCTCTGCATATAATTATTGCATAAGAGCTTACAGGAACGATATTACGAACACTAGTGATGAGAGGAGCCATGCATTAACTGTATTTCGTGAAAATGAGGATACATTAGGCGCTCCTCCTTCCGCAACCCCCTATCCTGAGGAACGGTTTTAATATAAAAATTGCTAGTCACAAAATCTTACACTACCCTCCCCGTTCCTCGTTAATGTCGCGTTGACACTTGTGCTGATTCATTCATTTTTTTGCCAGAAACCAATGCACCAATCAATAAGTTGCACAAAACTGTTCACATCATACTGATAACGGCTACTTTAAACAACAGGCGCCAGTAGACAGCCAGGTACCAGACTTATCAGTCTTTAGAGATTGTATTGATTTACTCGGGATAGCTTTCTGTCTATAATCTTTCCCTTGTGAAATGTGCAGTGCAATTTTCAAGAACGAATGTGGTGTAAAGAGATAGAGAGAAAAAATGATCTGATATTTTTCGTATCCTCACGTTGGTGATTCGAGTTAAAAAAGTTCGCGATATCTCATTCTCTCATCCCAGAAAGTTCGCTCAGGAAATATTGGAGTGTGAAACTAGCGAGGGAAAGTTCCCAAGAGAAAACGTATCGCAAGCGAAAATGATATTTTGGTGAGAATTCCATCACTGCTCGTATGTATAACCAAAATCGTAAAAAAAACCTAATTCGTAAAATATAAGCATTTTAAAATTATTCTTCCATACCTCGTCGTTCAAAATTATGAATCCATCGTAATTTTTCTAGTTCTCCTATTTCCCATCGATTGTCAATAGCTTTAATTTTTACCAAACTGGTCTTGGGTAAACGCAGTGCAGTGCAATTTTCAAGAACGAATGTGGTGTAAAGAGATAGAGAGAAAAAATGATCTGATATTTTTCGTATCCTCACGTTGGTGATTCGAGTTAAAAAAGTTCGCGATATCTCATTCTCTCATCCCAGAAAGTTCGCTCAGGAAATATTGGAGTGTGAAACTAGCGAGGGAAAGTTCCCAAGAGAAAACGTATCGCAAGCGAAAATGATATTTTGGTGAGAATTCCATCACTGCTCGTATGTATAACCAAAATCGTAAAAAAAACCTAATTCGTAAAATATAAGCATTTTAAAATTATTCTTCCATACCTCGTCGTTCAAAATTATGAATCCATCGTAATTTTTCTAGTTCTCCTATTTCCCATCGATTGTCAATAGCTTTAATTTTTACCAAACTGGTCTTGGGTAAACGCACCAATAGTGGAGGTAAGTTAGGGCAATGTGTTCCTATAGTGGCTTATGGAGACTCCATACGCTTCTATAGGAACACCTTGCACTAACGTACATAGGTACATATGCATACATATTTTTTCTAATAACTTTTTCCCCAAGAGGAAGGTACGGTAAACTATTGTTGCATCCCTTTGATTTTCCATCCATACTTAAAGAGACAGCAACGAAGAGGAGCTAAAATAAACGATTAAGAAAATTCAAAGGTTGTGGTTTGGGTGATTGCGGGGAAACTCAGTACAATGAGCTAGTGATGAGCGGTGATATAAATAGGTAAATAATGTTTCTTGATAAAATTTATGTTCGAATAAATAAGATCCAAACATTCCATTGTTTATTATCTATGCTGTTGAATAGTTTGAACTTGTTGTATTAGGTATATGAGATTTATAAAGTTTACATCGAAATGTAGTAGCATCACACAATAATAAACAAGCATATTCTGCCATATACCTACTTGTGTTTATAATTTAGTCTTAATAGGTTTAGAAGCATATCTTACTCATTGGGTACTATATCAATCATCGAACATGTTGTCCACTGTAGGAAAACAGTTGATCCGGCTTCTAGATTTTAAAGATGTCATGCATTGGGTATCCTGGAAATTCAAAGCAAATGTCAATGGATTAAATATATAGCGTATTAAATAGAACAGCCCTAACCTAATGTCAAAATATTGCTTGTCATGGATAAATATCAGTAAAACTAGAAGACATTGTCATGTCTGAAAAATCTTTTTCAGAAACCAAACTTAATAATAAATGGCAAGGTTGCAAATACTCATTTCAGCTAAAACATTTTTTTTTAATTATGAAATAATTAGATGCCATGATCATATTTTGAATTGGTAGGATACAAGAAGAGGTTGCAAAGAATGTGTTTGACATATTAAACCTGTTTATTTCACTTCATGAGAGTAACAATCAGTGATTTTTCACACACTCGCTCACTCACTCACTCACTCACTCAGCGATCAGCAAATCGCTGATTGTGACTCATAGAAAGCAAAATTTACAGGTTTTATGTTTCAAACGCATACTGTGTAACCTCTTCTTGTAAGTTACTAGTAAAACATACCATCATACCATCTATTAGTTTTGTTATTTCGAAAAACATTATTTTAGCTGAAATGAGTATTTGCAACCTTGATAAATGGAATGCAATGCCCCAATACCGACTGTATCATTGCACGATTGTCAAGTTGTATTCTGAAACGGTATCATAAATATCAAATAAATATAATATTTAAAGGATTTTTATGGGGTATCAAGCTGGAGCTGCGTGACAGCTTTGTTTTCAAGACTTGACCCATTTGAATAAATTGAATAAATAAATTATATAGGGTATATGCTCCAACTATAACCACAGACAAACAGACATAACACTCGTAAGTTGTTCATCGAACAAGCATTTAACGGTCAATTCAAAAGTATCGTAGTTGGTAGTACCGCCACCTGTGGCGCGCATAGTCAATTCCCTTGCGTTTGAAGTATACACACTACCGCCATCTGTTCAGTGTTAACGGCGCCGGTGGTGTAGTGGTAAGCGTGATTAGCTCTCCCCCCAGCAGGCCTGGGTTCAATCCCAGTCGGCGCCGCCGGGATGTTCTGAGGCATAACATCTCTGATCACGCCTTCCTTCGGATGGGAAGTAAAGCCGTTGGTCCCCGGTTCATGAGTTGATGGGTCGATAGGTAGGGTCCAGGTGTGGGAGCTGCCTTCCTGGCACCCCAACTAACAATTTTAGCTGCAAATTAGCTTATACAGCTAAAAATGGGCTTATACAGCTGATGTTCGCCTGTATAAGCTAATCTACAGCTAAAATTGTTTGTTGGGACGTCGGTAGCATTGGTGCTCAGCACGGAAAACAAGATCGACGGAAAAAACAAACCAAAGGAAAAAAAAAATCTGTTCAGTGTACTACCCACCACAGAGTATTCAACAGATGGCGGTAATGTTTTAGCGACGATGTTTTACAGTGAGAAATATTCAATGTGTTATGTCTGTTTGTCTGTGCTATAACTATAACATTGACCTATATTTATTATATCTTAGTTCGAACCAGGTGGCACCTTCAAGAGACTAAAATGCTTCACTTTGAAGTTAGTTTCCTAGCTGGTTTTAAAATTATATAGGGTATATGCTCCAACTACGCTCACACGTTTCCACTATGTCGCACCACAAAAATACGTATGGGTATATCACAATAGAAGCACGCCACAGAGGAAATCCCGAGCCATAGTTTAAACACTTATCCCGAATCAAAATAAAGCATTTATAAGATTAGTTACAATACCATGTACAAAAATGGTGTTTATCATTGTTCCCTGATTAATACTCCAATGAAAGCTTGTCATGCAAATAGAAGGAGCACTGTTGGGCACTTTCTGAAATATTTCAATAGTATAATTCCAAATAAATCTATCTGCGTAAAAATAAATAAAATAAGAGTGATTTGCGGAAAAACCCGCCAGTATCGCACCCAACGTCAGTGCCTATACGTAAGCGTACTACGACGCGGCTCTCAAACAAAGGAGTAACAAGTGTGATACTATCAGTGCTAGACTAAATCTTTGGTTCCCTCATGCAGTGGTTCATCAGAGAGGGGAAGCTCCCCATCGCCTGCTCATAGTGCCATTCTATCGCGGCATGAGCCAGCAACGCCGGCCATAAACCTACCGTCTCCAACACTCCACTAGAAAGCATAAAATTAAGCGCGCCCACCAGCAATAAGGTGCAAAAACGAGCAAAGGGGAGGGACTTTGGGAGTTCTAGGATATTAATGTTTTATGAGAAATCAAAATCAAATATTATTTTTTTGGGAAACTTGGAATTTTTTTACGTATTTGAAATGTTGATGAGAAATCAGAATCTAATAATTTTAACCATTTCAAAAATTGATGAGTTGTCTACACTCTAAATTTTTTTCACGTTAATGCTACGTGAAAAATCACGTAACCTCTTCAACATCCCACTTCAATCATTTCCACGTGCCTCACCTCAATGTCAAAATTAAATTTTGATAAAATTTACGTGATTTTCATGTTCGTTGATGCTACGGCAATTCCACGTAAAAAGTAAGTGATAAGCATGTACACTCTACAATATATACACGTCAAATCTACGTGAAAAATCACGTAGCTGCTTCGAATGCTTCAACTGTCATGTTTGCATGATGGTAGTAAAATTGATAAACATATCATGTCATGTTCATTGGAGCTGATAATGAATGTGAAAACATTTTAACATCAAACGTCTATATGCGGTTGTATGATTGTGTTGTGCTTTCGTAACATGAGTTTACGTGATTTACATGAATGAAAAAGTGATTCAATATGTCGTCATCGAGGTCATTAATGGAAGAGATGTTCAATGTTCTTCGTTCTTCGGTTAGTGTTAATGTTTCAATGACACACTTGACGTATTAATAAAAAAATGCTAACAACGTTTGAACATTCTTTTCTTGGACAAAATGGAAAAAAGTATTTGTTAGATCACTTCATAATCACGTAAACATTACGTACAAATCCATGCCAATTATAGTGGAAATCACGGAACGTAAACGTAAGATAAACAGTATATTCCAGTAAATATTATTTCAAAATCACGTAAACATTACGTGCTAATCCATTCCAGCTTGACCACGTTGACCGCTAAATGGGAATATTTGTGGCTACATGGTATTCATGTTAATGTTACATGTTAATGTTTTCACGTAGATCGGACGTGCAATTATTTTGGAGTGTACTGTTACAAATGTATTGGGTTCATAATAATATATTAACAAACCATTCGGGATTTTGCTATGCGGATTGTCATTCGGGCAAATGTTATAAAATCTACTTAGGATGTTGACTAAAAACTGGTGTTAAAAAAAACTCTAATTTAAAGGCAAGCGGTTATGAAACATCAAATAAGGGAAAATTGAAAATTTTAGTATAGTATCTGTAGCAAATTATTTTTCATTTTCGAACGTATCCCTCCGGTTATCTCTTGTTTCAGTAATGTGCGAGAAAGCCGATTGGGTGATTATTAGTTCAAATAGTTCCTTACCTTCGTATAAACTCTTGTTAGCTTATTTCTTGTGGAATTCTTCGGTACATAACTTGCAACTCCACGATCCCTCCGGTGGCGATATCAGCGGTGGTGAGAGACAATACATGTGGTACCCACGATCGCAATCATCGCAGAATAGCAGCTGGTCGTCATTGTCCGACGTTCCGCAAATAGTGCAATATTTACATTCTATGCATTGCCAGCGATATTTACGAACCGATATAATCATATTGGCAGTGAACTGCAAACAAGTGGGATGGCCGGAGCGACCACAATCTGAACAAGATACTAGTTCTTCAGGCTCAAGCGTTTTTTTGTTCTCACGGGCATCGCCAAGACAAAAGTCACAATACGGAGATGGAATGGCTCGTCCCTTTTCGATTATGTGAACCGGTGGTCCGGTAGTAGATGCATTGCTACTTACAGATATTCCAGATTTAATGAATGGTACAATTTCCTCTGGTTCTTCAGGAATCTTAGATTCGGGTACTAACACCGGCATTGGCGGTTCATCCGGTGGTACTGTCAATGGAGATGAGCTCGTTTGTGGTGTTAAATGAGGAAGAGTTTGAGATCGAATTTTCTTGGAGCTGTCTCCTGTTTCCTTGCTAGTCGGACTATCTCCAATACCTTGTGATTTTCTTCCACGCCCTCTGCCTGCGCCACGTCCGCGTTTTTGAGAGTTGGGGTCTGGGATATTGGATTTGTTCTTTACGGAACTAGATCCAGCTTTACCGCTTTTTCCTTTCTTCTTTCGGCTACTGTAGCTCTCCTCGAAATCACAATCGGAGTCCGGTAAGTCGTGATCGTCAAATGACTCCATTTCATGCATATCCATTTCGTCGTAGTACCAATCCTTTCCGGGATCATCTTTCTGGTCTTTTACCTCTGGCTCAATACTGGTTGTAGTCGAATCTAGGTTGGAGTTTTCCGAATCATATGTGCTTTGCAAATGTCCAAATGGCCGATGGGTATATGTGGGAAACGGTGGATGAGGTTTCTGCATTAAATACTGCCGACGTGACTTTCTCCATCGTGATGAAGGATAACTATAAATTTGACCTTCCTTCAATCCCGGAATCCTTTGCCTTGCCCGGAAGAATAAGCTGCTATGATACTGAGCCACTCCAGTTTGCGGATCTAAAAACGGCATTCGTAAACGCCTTTCGATGCATAACCGAGTATTAAATGTTTCACTATTTTCTATCGCTTCCTTATACGCGGAATCATTCAGGAAACTTTCGATTTTTTCCAGATTTTGGATGTTTATTTCATGGATATTTATCGAGTTTACGGACGCCATCGCGCTTCGCGTTTATGTTTAGCCTTCAAATTTTATTAAACTCAACATTGTATAAAGATATTTCAGGTAGGTAAACCAAGACGTACTCCTGAGGTGAATTCGGGTAAATGACATTTGCATGGTGACGTCATTCCTATCTTTTTTGTAAACAAACGAACGATAAAAGAAATTGATATTTTTAATTTCATACATTATTTTATGAATGAGAGCCTATCACTGAACAAAAGAGTGATTTTTATGTGCTGCAACTTATTTGCACTGTACAGTAAGTGCTATTCCGCTTCACGCACTATTGAAGGATACCAATGACGTCATTGGTCGACGAATTAATTTTACATCCGGGAGTACTTGTTTATGTATACCGTGCTCGCTAAGATGCACATACCTTAAAGTCGGTAAAGAATACCTATACACTGTAACTGGCGAGTACCCATTAATGGGTGAAAAAGTACCCATTTTGTGGTAGTGTATGGAGCTGTCAAAATATGCGTAAATGAAAATTTCAAATAGTGGATACTTTTTCACCCGTTTCCGAAACCTGTTGAGGGATCAAAAATGGGTTCATTTTTACCCATTATTGGGTTAAAAATATCTTGCTGTAACCTCGGCTGTAACGTTGCTGACATACTTGGTGTGCCTTGTCCAGTGCCTTTGTTTCGTTTTAAAAAGTACAAAAAGTGATAAATATGGATAGTTTAAAGAAAAAGTTCGATGGAAATAACTTCAAAAAGCTTCGAGGTAATAGCAACAATCAATACGAAACTAACGATTTTAAATTGGCTCACCACTTTAGTAGCCTATTGGTCCCAAGCAAACGATTATCGTACCCTATTCTAGTTGAAATTTCTTTTACTACACTATGTTTGTTTTGATTCGCTATGAAAGTTTGACAGATAACATCAGGGGTGTGTGGATTCATGCAGAACATGCAGGGGTGAGTGAACTAGCTTGGGACTGCTTGGGACCGTTGTTCTGGTACTGAGTGAGCCAAAAATAATAATGATTTTCTTCGGGACCCAGTGGCCTTATACCCTGGACAGACTATGGCTTATATCATGTAATATAGGCTGTCTTGCAATGAGCACTCATACATCTAGTTTTCACTGGAAATTCTATGCATGAGTGCTCATTGCAAGACAGCCTATATTACATGATATAAGCCATAGTCTGTCCAGGGTATTAGAGTTACCTCTATGGTAATAGCCCGTTCACATTACAGCCTATATCACGTAATATAAGCTGTCTTGCAATGAGCACTCATACATAGGATTTCCAGTGAAAACTAGATGTATGAGTGCTCATTGCAAGACAGCGTATATCACGTGATATACGCTGTAATTTGAACGGGGTATTAGCAACAATCAATACGAAACTAACGATTTTACATTGGCTCACCACTTTAGTAGCCTATTGGTCCCAAGCAACGTACCCTATTCTAGTTGAAATTCTATTACTACACTATGTTTGTTTTGATTCACTATGAAAGTTTGACAGATAACATCAGTGGTGTGTGGATTCATGCAGAACATGCAGGGGTGAGTGAAATGGCTTGGGACTGCTTGGGACCGTTGTTCTGGTACTGAGTGAGCCAAAAATAATAATGATTTTTTTCGGGACCCAGTGAACTTTCATAGCGAAACAAAACAAACATTGCGTAGTACTAGAATTTCGACTAGAATAGGGTACGTTAATCGTTTGCTTGGGACCAATAGGCTAGTCAAGTAGTGAGCCAATTTAAAATCGTTATACCCCGTACAGACTATGGCTTATATCATGTAATATAGGCTGCCTTGCAATGAGCACTCATACATCTAGTTTTCACTGGAAATCCTATATATGAGTGCTCATTGCAAGCCAGCCTATATTATATGATATAAGCCATAGTCTGTCCGGGGTATTAGTTTCGTATTGATTGTTGATAATACCCTGGACAGAATATGGCTTATATCATGTAATATAAGCTGTCTTGCAATGAGCACTCATACATCTAGTTTTCACTGGAAATCCTAAAAAATAGCTTATTCAACCTTTAAGCAGCTCAAATTGTTTGTTGGGTACACTGTCGAATGCTTTTTCTATGTCTAGAAGAGCAACTCCAGTTGAGTGGCCTTCAGATTTGTTTGAACGAATTAAATTGGTAACTCTTAAGAGTTGATGAGTAGTTGAATGCCCATGGCGAAATCCAAACTGCTCATCTGCAAAAATTGAGTTCGTATTGTTGTGAAGCATCATTCTATTTAAAATTATCTTTTCAAAAAGTTTACTGTAACGGCGCCGGTGGTGTAGTGGTAAGCGTGATTACCTCTCACCCCAGCAGGCCTGGGTTCAATCCCAGTCGGCGCTGCCGGGATGTTCTGAGGCATAACATCTCTGATCACGCCTTCCTTCGGATGGGAAGTAAAGCCGTTGGTCCCCGGTTCATGAGTTGATGGGTCGATAGGTAGGGTCCAGGTGTGGGAGCTGCCTTCCTGGCACGTCAGTAGCATTGGTGCTCAGCACGGAAAACAAGATCGACGGAAAAAACAAACCAAAGGAAAAAAAAAAAAGTTTACTTATTGAAGAAAGCAATTTTAATGGACGGTAGCTAGAAGCTTCAGCTGGATTTTTATCCGGCTTCAAAATTGGAACAACTTTTGCATTTTTACATTTATCAGGAAAGTATGCCAAATGGAAACATCTGTTAAATAATTTTACCAAGAAAGACAAGGTACTCTCTGGGAGTTTTTTGATGTGGATATAGAAAATTCCATCATCACCTGGAGCTTTCATATTATGAAACTTTTTAGTTATAGACCTTACTTCGTCCAAATCAGTCCCCCAGGAATCATCAAAAATATTTTCCCGAGAGAAAATATTCAGATAATCCCGAGCAACCTGATTCTCAATAGGACTAGTATGACCCAAACTGAAATTATGGGAACTCTCGAATTTCTTAGCAAGTCCCGACCAACCATTTCGTTAATTTTCTTTAATTTTCTATACATCGATCTTCAAAGCCATTCATAAGAAAAATCGATAGCGATCGTCACCATTTCATGAATAATTGTTAAGATGCTAAAAGTCTAATCGTGAATCATTTATAAAGATCTTTCTCAAAATAGTGCTACCAATCGTTACCAATGTTAAAATATCGATTGTGTTGCCAGATCAAAATATCGATTTCTGTTAATAGAGGTAAAAATGTATCAATTTTCCTCATTGGGTTCCAAATGCCGAGAATCCCACCACGCATGCTATCACGGGTTATTAAATATATACGTAAACTTGAAGAACTACAATGGTAAACATTGGCTGCGTCGCGGCCATCGGTCTTCTCGTTCATTTAAGGGCCACCCACATTAGATCCGTTTGCGTTGCGTTGACGTAAATTTGACAGTTAGACAATAGATTTAGCTGTCACTTTGCCGCAACGCGTCCGATCCAGATCTAATGTGCGTGGGCCTTTACCGGCAGATTGCTTCTTCCGATGAAATGCCGAATATGTCAATAAATAATATAAACATTGCCACCATTCACCTGGTGTATATCGAACTCTCTTTAACCAGCGATGCAAATCGATAACAAGGAGATTATCAATGTGCATCGATGGCAATATTTTTTGTTCTTTGTAAAATTCAAAGTTACGATGATATCAGTATTTAAATATTTATTGATGAATATTTGTAAAGAATACTAAAGTCCATGTGACATATCGAAATTAAAAGAAATTTAGTATGGCACCTTTATAGATTACTATCATATGACCGATGAAGAAATAATCTTAAATGTAAGTATCGATCAATAAAGATTTTTAAATGTGAACATTGAAATCATAGAAAATTTAAAGTAAAGAATTGCCGACATAAATATTTATTTCTGTTAAAGAACTTTGAAAAAGTTTCACGAACGGTTGGTCGGGGTTTCTGAGCTTTTTCCTAATTTGTGATCAAAATTTTACCACCTTCTTTAAGCGCTGGAATAGGCTTTTGAGGTTTTTTCAAAATTTTTGTGAGTTTCTAAAAGGGTTTGGAACTCGGGTCTAACTTAAGAACATTTTTTTCAAAAGTTTTGTTCCTCAGGGCAGAGAATCGCTTTTTAATTTTTTTTTTTTTTGCAAATTCCGCCAGATAACTTTCATGACAGGATCGCGTGTTCTTTGATATTGTCTCCTACGGATATTTTTAAGACAGATCAAGAGCTGAAGATCGTCGTCTATTATAATTGTATCGAATTTAACCTCGCATTTTGGTACTGAGGCAGCTCTTGCTTTAACTATAGAAGTAGTCAGAGATTCAAGAGCATAAATAATTTCATCTTTGGTTTGCAAAGGAATGTTTGGATCGAAGTTATATTCCATAAATGTTCGATATTGCTCCCAATCAGCTCTATGGTAATTGAAAGTAGAGCTGTTGGGATTAAGTCAGCATGGGTAACCAATTGGCTACAAAGTTGACATGAATCAGTTAAGACCAAATAAATAGTTGAGGGATTTCTTGCAGAAGAAAAGCAAGGGACCCGAAAATTATGGACATTGTCCGCTCCTTCCTGCATGACCAGCCATCATCAACATGTATTCGCGGAATCACCAAAACCAGTGCTATTCTAATGCTAGCAGCTGAAGGACTACCAAAAGACAGAAATCTCCTTCACGAAATTTTCCTGGACGTCCATGAAGAACTTGGAATTACTCGAAACGACGCCTTGGCAGACCTGCAATCCTACCGTACATTCCTGTCCAGTGAACGCACGCAACGGCTACAATCTACTAGGGAGGCCGCCCTCAAATTTTACAATCCTGTAAATTTTCAACGCCGCTGACGCACCTTGAGGAAGACTCATTATTTCTATATAACGATGCTCGGCATGAGACTGAGGTAACTAATAATAACAATGACCATACTTTATCAACCGACGTATTTCCAACAATTTCTTCACACAGACAGAATGCGACTGAAATTTTGATTTATTGTCAAAATTTCAATCGCATGAAAAGCCCAGCTAAAATGAAGAAAATTTATCAACATTTATTATGCTCATCCTTCTCGGTCATTCTGGCAACTGAAACAAGCTGGAACGAAAGCGTGAAAAGTGAAGAAATCTTTGGAAATGTCTTTAATGTATTCAGAGACGACAGAAATTTTCATGCAACACAGAAGAAGTCAGGTGGTGGAGTTCTTATAGCTCTTTCGGCCAATTTTAACTCAGAAATTATCTTTACACCAAAATTTACAGAATTTGAGCATATTTGGGTGAAATCACACATAGCCGGTGAAACGCACGTGTTCGCCTCAGTGTATTTTCCACCAGACCATGCTCATAAAAGCAGTTATGAAGCCTTCTTCCAAAGTGCTGAACAAATTCTATCTGAGCTGAGGTTAAAGTTCACATCTATGGAGACTTTAATCAACGCCATGCTGACTTCATTCTGGACTCTGAAAATGAATGTATCTTACTCCCAGTCGTTGGGGATAATGAAACATTGCAGTACCAAACTAACCACATAAAAAACCAACAAAATTGCTATTTGGACTTTTTACTAACGAATATTTATGAAGATTTCTGTGTCACCGAATCATTAAGGGGGTATTCCCGATCTTTTTTTTCAAAAAATCAAATTTTTTTTTTCACGTTTTTTTGTACTTTAGACTATTTACTTTCATCCCCCCAAGCCGTTTTCCGATCAGCGAATTCGGTGTCCAGGCATAGCTGACTAATGGTAAGAACCCCCAAATGGTTTTAACTAAAGTCAAAACTTTAAACGCGTTTTTCTCGAAACCGCATTTTTTTATCGGGCGAAGATTTTTCTCAGAAACTATAAGAGATATTGACTTGAATCTTTGTGCATTTTGTTCCTTATTAAATTATTTGGAGCTTCTCCCACTTTCAGCCAAAAATATTAACATTTAACATTGTTTGAAGCACCTTAAAGCTGCAAAAAAGCGGGCTAAAAATCGCCGCCATTTTGTTAATTTGCAAGATTTTTTGCTGCCAACGGGAGAAGCTCCAGAGAATCTTATGCAGATTATTAATTTCATCACGAAATCTGTTTCAGATGAAGCCGTTCCAGAGAAAAGTCTTCGCCCGTCCAGGCGTTTGCGGCGAACAGGGGTCTCTGAGAGAGGAGCCAGCTCAAATGACAGATGCTTTGTTTTGGTTGTCTTCTTCTTCTTCCTTTTTGTTGAAAAAATTGTTGATGGAAAGAATCATTCAAACGAGGATGCGCGTTTGTCACTCGGTTTGTTGATATAGTTTTGCCGTCGGAGTGTTCAAACTTGTCGTGAACTGTAGGTTGTGAGCAAGTATCTTACTGCATATTGCTTAGAGCTATCGGGTTCGTATTAAACGGGTTTGATTTTGTGAATTCTGGTGATTAGGAGGAGGTTAAAAGTGATACACAGCAGATAAAATGCGTTGTCAAGTGAAGCGTTGCGGCCGGAACAAGAAAACCCACCGGATGTGTTGTTTCACCGGTTTCCAAACGATCCATTGCTTCAAGCACGGTGGGTTGAGTTTTGTAATGTAGGAGCTGATTTTATTGTCACAGATGCAATGAGAGTACTGGGAAGAGCTCGTCAGAAGCCATTTGTTTTTGTTACACGATCCATATTTTATTTTTTTATTTGTATGGAAGAAAGCATCAACCAGCATTTTGAAAATCACCTCCAGTTAACCAAGCATCAATTTTCTTCTCTCGAAAAGTCTTTAAAATCATTACCTTTGGAAATTCCTGGTTGCCACAGTTTAAAAACCAAAATTATCAAAAGGTTTTTGAGATTCAAAGCAAACTCAAATCGTACGAAGAAATCGCGTAAGCGAAAATATGATAGTCGAAGTATGCTAAATTGATACAAAAACTTCAAATAAGAATCAAGAGATAACACAATAAATATGTCTTTATTTCACAAATTAACAATTATTTTAGTCAGAAATCTGAAATAGACCACCCACTCCTTCACAGTAGTCGCCAAATAGTCAATGTATTGTGCAAAAAAATGGCTATTTTTTAGGAGCTCGGAGTAGCAGCATTTCAATGGAAAATAAATCCTTTGCGTGAAAACTACTAATAACACCCTCACCCTGCTTCACAATAAGTAACAGAAACGCCGAACGTCCAAAAACATTTGTATTTTGCACCGTCATTAACTGCCATTTCAAAAAAACTATCTTGAAAAAAAACAATACGCAGATTTTTTCCGATTAACAATACTTCCCCCACTTTATTGAATCAAAATTTCGGTTCGCAGTGACAGATCATGACTGGTTCGCATTGACGTTTACGCGATCGGCTTCAGAGCTAGCTGGCGCCTCTCTCTTGGCTGTTTACAAGCACTTAGTCGTTTTTTCGAAAAAAAATTCTAAAATTTCCGAATTTTAACTTAAAAATTGTCGAGGAACAGCGCATTGCAAGGATGATGCTCGTGAACATTGCAGAAATGTGGTTTACATCTCACTGCAGTCTGAAAAATTATCGAGAAAATCCACCCAAGAAAAAATCGGCTAAGTCCACGTAAACAGTACCACTAAACTGTCATCAGATTGAGGTTAACCCCGACGGTGCAAAACCTAATTACTCCATCACTATTGAGAAATGATGAAGTATTCGGTTTTGATACAGTTGTCATTCTTGCCTTCATCGCAAGGAATCGATTCTAACTGAAAGGTTCCGCTATTTATACCCTTCGGAGTTGGAACACCCTCCAAAGGCACGCCCGGCACGCCCCTTTGTCAGTCAAAATTGGATTCCTTAACAACAAAAACAAGCTATGACACCGATAATGACCATGCACTTCAAACTATAGGGAACAACGATTAGAAGATTAGGAATCACATACACGGAGAAAAAATACTACCCAAAATTTGAGTTCTTTTTACTTAATATTGACTTCAGCCTCTCACTTGCACTCGTTATTGTTGTCAAAAAAGGAACAAGAGATTCGACCCAACGATATAGTTCAGCCCAATAAGTTACTTTTGAGTAAAATGCATATTCTCAAATTTACGTGAATTAAACTTAATTTTGGGTAGAATATGATGGACAACAGAGTGGACAGGCGGACACTTCAGGCACCCAACAGGCAACGGAATACCGGGCGGAATCCGGACAATGCGTTTCGTGATATAACAAGAAAAACTTTCACACGCGGGACCGTATACGATTAGACACGTCTTTATTCATTCGTTTCGGTTACAGACTGATTGGTATGAGAATGATGTTCTGCTTTCGCTCTGTTCCTCTCCAGTTACCAGAGATGCGGTGCAGTGACGGCGTTGGGATAAACGTCGCCCCCACTGTATAGCTGACACTCCTCCTCGACGTCACGGAGCCGATGCCACCCGGTCATGGGCACTGACCAACCCCATTGCTTCGACGAATCGTTGCTGCTTCATTGCACCTAGCGGTTTGGTTAGAATGTCCGCGACCATCTCCTCCGTCGGACAATATCGGAGAGTGACCACACCTTTATCGACCAAGTCCTTGGTGTAGTGTACACGGGTATCGATGTGCTTGGATCTTCTAGACTTGCGGTCGGTCTCCACGAAAACGATGCAGCTACGATTATCCTCCATAACTGTAGTCGGCTCTGCTTGGTGTTCTCCCATCTCCTCCAACAGTTGCCTCAGCCAAACTAACTCACGGCACGCTTCAGACAGGGCCATATATTCGGCTTCCATGCTGGACAAAGAGACGCTCGTCTGTTTCCGACTCGCCCAGCAGATCGTAGCTTTTCCCAGCTGGAACAGGTAGCCGGAATTTGACTTCCGGTCAGAAGGGTCCCCGCTCCAATCCGCGTCGCAGTATCCGACGAGAACTAGCTGCTCACCATTCGTAGCAGACAGCTTCAACTTGCAGTCAGCCGTTTTCAGCAAGTATCGGACGACGCGCTTCAGTTCGACCCAGTCGGTCTCCGTTGGGCTGCTGATCTGCCTGCTCAAGATGGATACGCTTGCGGCTATATCCGGTCTGCTGTTCACTGCGATATAGAGTAGTGCGCCTACCAGACTGTGGTAGCGCTCGTTCGTATCTAGAGGCCGGCTGTTTACCCGGCTACGGTAGTATCCTGGGTCAAGCGGGATGCTCGAACCTCTCGCGTCTTGTAGGCCGAATCGTTGAGCGAGTGCACGGATGAATACGTTCTGGTCCAGGCTGAAATATCCATCTTGGTCCCGGGTCACTCGAACGCCCAGAAACTGATTAACTTCACCTAACAACGTCAATGAGATCTTCCTCTTCAACTGGTCCTCGATAATCCTAATCTCCTCCTGAACCGTACTCGCCACGATCATGTCGTCAACATATATCAATAGGTAGATGACGTTGCCATTGGACAACTCCTTGACGTAAAGGCATGGATCTGACACCGACTGTGTGAAACCGAGCTCTCTCAACATCGCACTGATTGTCTCATTCCACACACGTGCGGCCTGTTTCAGGCCGTAAAGGCTTCGCTGCAGTCGACACACGAATTTCTCCTTCCCAGGAACGACGAATCCCTTCGGCTGCATCATATACACCTCTTCCTTGAGCGTTCCGTGAAGATAAGCGCTCTTTACGTCGAGGTGATGAACGGACATCTTCCGATGCCCGGCGACCGCCAGGAGAGTCCTCAAAGTTGTCTGAGTTGCCACCGGAGCGAAAACGGCATCATAATCCACTCCGAATTTTTGCGAGAATCCTCTCGCTACTAGTCGAGCCTTGAATCGAGAGATGTTGCCGATGTTGTCATGCTTCTTCCGATACACCCACTTGCAGCTGATTGGAGTACGACCGGCTGGCAGTTCGACAAGCTTCCATGTTTGGTTTTCCATCAGCGACCGGTATTCTTCCGCCATAGCTTCCTTCCATAATCCTTGCTCGGCGCCCGACACTGCTTCTTCGTAGGTCGCTGGCTCCTCCTGCGCCTGCATCGCAACGCAGACGACGTAGTCTTCCAAACGCTTTGGCAAGACACCCCGGGTGCTCCGCTTCTGCCTTTGTTGGGTCGCTTCCGTTTGGTCGGGCTGTGCCTGTTCATCATCCCCGGAGAAGTATTCCTCATCATCATCTTCCGGATCCCTTGGCGATTCTGGATTTAGTGCTTCAACTTGCTTCTGCGATTGGCTGCTCGAGGCCTCCACCTCTACAAGATCCTCTTCGGTTGGAGGCAAACCATCCGACACTGGTTTCTCCTCCTGAAGCTCCACAAAACGAGCATCGCGACTAATGGTGATTCCGTTTGTATCCGTATCGAGGAATCTATAGGCCTTCCTGTCACTGCAGTAACCCACGAACAGTAACTTCTTAGCCTTGCTATCTAACTTCGACCGTTTAACCTCTGGGATGTGAACAAATGCAGGGCAACCGAACACTTTCAGGTGCGACAGTGATGGTTTCCTGCCGAACCACCTTTCATAAGGCGTCGTATCGACAGCGCGGGATGGCAACCTATTCTGCAAGTAGGCAGCAGTGGCCACCGCCTCCCCCCAGTACTTTTTGTCAAGATCTGCATCAAGAAGCATACAGGTGGCCATTTCTTGTAGGGAGCGATTCTTACGCTCCGCCACTCCATTCTGCTGGGGAGAGTAGGCCGCGGTGTACTGCGCTTGAATGCCCTCTAGCTCATAATACCGTTTCAGCTCGTGTCCGGTATACTCACCCCCGCCATCTGATCTAATAACACATGGAGCCCGACCAAACATGTTCTTGACGTGCGCGACAAATCTCTTAATGCAATCAGTTACATCGCTCTTCCGCTTCAGCAGACACACGACAGTGTATCTACTAAAATCATCAATGATTGTCATTAAATAGCGGGCACCCCCGGGCGTGACGTTTACCATCGGTCCACACACATCAGTGTGAATGACGTCGAGAACACGTTGGGTACGATTAACCGCGATTTTGGGAAATGGAATTCTACATGATTTACCTTCTAGGCAAGGTTGACAAACCTGCCGGATCCCGCAATCCTGAACCTTGAAGTTTTCAGATAGCTCCTTCCTCCGGATCTCATCCAACGCCGCTGGATCCCGATGACCTAGCCGACGGTGCCAGGTATGCTGGCAATTCTGCAGGTGCCGAGCCTCCTTGCCCAGCCGAGCTTCCTCTGCAATCTTCAACGCGAACAGACTGCCGCGGGGTTCCGCCACAGCCACCACTTTGCCTCCCGCGGACAAAATTTCACACCGCGAACCACAGAATTCCACTTTCAGTCCATTTTTCACGAGTTTTCTCACCGATATGAGTCCACTGTCCAATGAGGGCACGTATAGGACGTCTTTGAACGGAATATCCACCAAACGGTTGTCTCCATTCACACACTTTACTGTGCCATTTCCGAGTCCACCGGACATCGTCTCTGACCCGTCGGCCAAGAACACTTTCACTCGCACACTCGTGTCCAGTTCATTGAAGAATGACCGATCGTTCGTCATGTGGCTGGAACACCCACTATCAACGATCCAAGGTCCACTGCACTTGGTTCCAGCCACAAAACATATCGCCAACTCACTTTCTTCAGCCTGTTTGGCCCTCGCACCACCGGACTTAGCTTTCGAATCACGCTTCACATCACTACCGCCCGGGCCACCTTTTGGCTGCTGTGGACAATTTCGCTGAAAATGTCCCGATTTACCGCACCGATAGCACACTTTCTCATTTTTCTTCTTGCTGTGCATCTTCATCGCCGATTCACCGGAGCTCCCCGACCGTTCGCATCGACGCTGATGCTCGTCGATCAGTTTTTGCTTAACCAGCTCCATAGTCTGGTCGGCGTCCGGTCTCCCTTCGAGGGCGGTGACCAAACTGCCATAGGACTCCGGTAGGCTACGGTAGATCATGGCGATTTTAAGCGGCATCTCCATCTCCTGGCCGGCGCACGCCAGCTTATCGAACAGCTCTTCAAGTTCATACAGGTGCTTCTCAATATTGTCCCCTTCGTTCATATTTAAACTGCAGATACGACGAAGCAAGGACACACGTGACGTCATCGACGTCTTTTCGTGGAATTCTTTTAACTTGTTCCACGCGCCCACTGCCGAATCAACACCACGCAATAAATTTAGCTGGCTGTCCTCAACGGCTAGGACAATCATCGCCATAGCTTTTTCATCACTGGTTGTCCACTCAGGTGTGACCGGCTCTGGCTTTTCGTCTTTAATAACACTCCAGAGTTCTTCGCGCTTCAAGTACATTTCCATGCGCATCTTCCACACAGGGAAATTTTGATTGTTCAGGCGAGCGAACAGGAATTTATCACCCATTTTCTTCTCCGACCGACACACGCGACGAGAATGAAAAACGTCAGGCCCTTTCCACCTGTTACGCTAGGAAAACAAAAAATCTTCCCGCCTTCGGAACACACCAACGACTACGCCAAAGGAAAAACGCGCACCACCAGAGTCAGAGTCAGCTCAGCACCAAATTGCACACGCACACTACTACAGTCGTGCGCCCCGCAGCTTGAACAAAATGCTGCCACCGAAAGAACTGTACCGAGCCACCGAAACCACGCCGAAACTTTTCGTGCACTAATGTCTTCCGCAAAGCACTTTTCGTCCCACAAAATACTTTTCCTTTTTCACTATCTCTGGGCCCATAACCTGATGGACAACAGAGTGGACAGGCGGACACTTCAGGCACCCAACAGGCAACGGAATACCGGGCGGAATCCGGACAATGCGTTTCGTGATATAACAAGAAAAACTTTCACACGCGGGACCGTATACGATTAGACACGTCTTTATTCATTCGTTTCGGTTACAGACTGATTGGTATGAGAATGATGTTCTGCTTTCGCTCTGTTCCTCTCCAGTTACCAGAGATGCGGTGCAGTGACGGCGTTGGGATAAACGTCGCCCCCACTGTATAGCTGACAGAATATACTTAAGAGTAGGTATTTTTTTTGCTGGTGTTAAATGGAAACTACTATATGCAATTTACTCAAATTTGGGTTATTGGGCTGAACCCCGAAATTGAGGGAAAAGTACTTAATTTTGGGTAGTTTTTCATCTCCGTGTAGGTGAAGACTAACTAACTCATTTTTTCCTTGTTTCAAGATTATCCTCGGTCCAGGCAACCCGAGGACTTATCACTATCAACAAGGCATAAAAAGTAACAAGGACTAAGATGTGTTCCTATGATTACTGAAAAATCCTGTTCCCCTAGTTTGAAGAAGTCAGGACTAGGAATCGGTGGTAGATCTTACATCCCGTAACGTACCACGAAAATGTGATCTACCCACGTTACGGGGCACGTGATATACGCTGTCTTGCAATGAGCACTCATACATCTAGTTTTCACTGGAAATCCTATGTATGAGTGCTCATTGCAAGACAGCCTATATTACGTGATATAGGCTGTAATGTGAACGGGGTATAACGAGAAAAGTGTTTCCGAAGTTTTGTTCGCAATAGCTGATGTCAAGAGCAAATTTTCATTACGTCGAAAGTAACAAAGGTAAACAAAGTCGAGCTATCAGCATAGAGGTAACTCTAAGACCACTGGGTCCCGAAGAAAATCATTATTATTTTTGGCTCACTCAGTACCAGAACAACGGTCCCAAGCAGTCCCAAGCTATTTCACTCACCCCTGCATGTTCTGCATGAATCCACACACCCCTGATGTTATCTGTCAAACTTTCATAGCGAATCAAAACAAACATAGTGTAGTAATAGAATTTCAACTAGAATAGGGTACATTAATCGTTTGCTTGGGACCAATAGGCTACTAAAGTGGTGAGCCAATTTAAAATCGTTAGTTTCGTATTGATTGTTGCTATCAGTGTCAATCGATTCTCCTGCTATTACACTGAAACAAATATAATAGTTAGGAATACTATTTTGCAGAAAACACTTATTTTCAGTATAACCATAGAGGTAACTCTAAGACCACTGGGTCCCGAAGAAAATCATTATTATTTTTGGCTCACTCAGTACCAGAACAACGGTCCCAATCAGTCCCAAGCTATTTCACTCACCCCTGCATGTTCTGCATGAATCCACACACCCCTGATGTTATCTGTCAAACTTTCATAGCGAATCAAAACAAACATAGTGTAGTAATAGAATTTCAACTAGAATAGGGTACGTTAATCGTTTGCTTGGGACCAATAGGCTACTAAAGTGGTGAGCCAATTTAAAATCGTTAGTTTCGTATTGATTGTTGGTATAACTACGCTTAATACCGTTAAATCTACCATGATATCAGTATAGTTGACTATAAATATAATCAAATTTACTACCATTCTGTCAAAACTACTATGCTGACTCAAACGGTATAGTAGTTTTGATAGAAAAATTAGTCAAATTAAATGAATTTCATTTCTGCACAAATCTATAGGTATAGTATTTTTGCCAATGGATTTTGTTTCTGTGTACACTATATCAAGAGCAAATTTTTCATTATGTCGTAAGTAACATTCGCACCAATCCGAGAAAAATAAAGTTTTGTTTTGATGACCGAAAAGTTATTCCTATTTCCAAGTAAACACATATAATCTCATAGTGATAGCAATGTTTAACATATTTAGCAGGGTTTTAATCATACAAATGCAAATCGCTAGCTTTCATGCTAAAAATACTGGTTTTTGAGTCAAAAGTTATTATACGTCGTTTGGTGGCCCCTATTGTTACTTAAGTCAAAGTGTATTTACCAGGATATTCGGGAGAATTATCAATTACGTCTCCTTACGAGCAGCCCATTCATCATTTTTGTTGGTGGGGGCGATATTTATATACGCCACCACTGCGACACCGACGATGAGTCGACAAACCAGTCGACGAACGAGAGAGAGGAGAAAGAGTAAGTAAAGAACAGAAACGACTTTCAGTTACTTTTGTACCGACCGCGAATAAAGATGTTTTCGTACCGAGCTCCGTGTTGCATTTTCTTTTCTGGCCTCGTTACGCGTTCACCCGAGTTTCTGCCTTGTGTCGGGTTCTTTCCTCTGTGATAACCTGCTGGTCGATCCCGTTTTCCCACAGGTTATGGGCCCAGGTGAGGCTGAAGAAAAGTGGTAGTGTGATTTTCCCCCGGAACTGAACATTTTCTGCGAAGTGAAAATTCGGCGTGGGGAAGCGGAGCGTTGAGTCGGTGGCGTTGGTTTCGATAGCGTCAGTGGCGTACGGTTGGTTGCCTGTGTGCGTGTGTTGCTCGGTCGTGAGACGGGTGGACAGCAGCAGCGAGAGTGAATTCGCGTGCGTTGGTTGAGGTTATAAACGAACGTGTTCGATCGTGTCGTGTTTTGTCGTGTTCGAGCAAAATCGAAAATGGCTGAGAAACATGTGTTATTTCCACGCCTCAATAACCAGAATTACTCGACGTGGCAACTGCGGATGGAGATGCTGTTAAAGCGGGATGAATTGTGGTTCGCGGTGCATGACGCGAAGCCGACACCAGTCACTCCCGTTTGGACGACAGCAGACCAAAAGGCGTTGGCTAACATCGTGTTGTTTTGTGAGGATAGCCAGCTAAATTTGATCAAGAACGCCAAATCGGCCAAGGATGCGTGGGCGGTGCTGAAGAAGTTTCACAACAAAGCCACGATGACATCCCGTGTGTCGCTGCTCAGAAGGATCTGTAGCCTGAATATGACGGAAGGAGGAAACGTGGAGAAGCACCTCTTCGAGCTGGAGGAGTTATTTGACCGACTGGAGTGCGCCGGTCAGAAGCTGGAAACATCACTGAAAGTAGCGATGATTTATCGCAGCCTCCCGGAATCATATGGCGGATTGGTGACGGCGATGGAAAGCCGTCCGGACGCAGATCAGACGATCGAATTCGTCAAACAGCGGCTGGTCGACGAGTATTTGCGCAGAGTGGAGCGTTCCGGTGAGTGTAGTGAAACTGCGATGAAGCTGCAAAGCAAAGGGCGGAAGGAGAAGAAGTGCTACAATTGCGGTAAGCCCGGTCACTTTCGTCGTGATTGCCGGTTGTTGCAGCAGGATAAGAAAAAAGAAGAAGATTCCAGAAGTGACAAGAAGAGAAGTGCGCGTAAAGCCAAACAGGCGGTCGAAACGGAAAGCCCGATTTGCTTCACGGTTGGAAGCAATCGGTGCAGCGGTTCGTGGTACGTGGACAGTGGCAGCTCGAGCCACATGACGAACGAGAAAGCCTTTTTTCGGGAACTGAATGAAAATGTGAAGATCGATGTTGTGTTGGCCGATGGATCTGTGACCAGATCGGCCGGAATCGGCGAAGGTGTTGTGAAGTGTGTTGACAATGACGGCCGCGTGAGAGACATTACCTTTCAAGATGTGTTGTACATACCGAACCTGGACAGTAGTTTGTTGTCGGTTCGGAAGTTAACACAAAAGGGACTGAAGGTTGAATTCGGCGCGTTAAGGTGCACAGTGGTGAATATGGAAAGAGAAGTGGTTGCAGTGGCAGTTCTTAGTGGAAACCTGTACGAGCTGAGCGTGGCACAGGATGCACGGCTGAGCAAGGAGGTTCGGCATTCGGAAAGCTGCCAGCACACCTGGCACCGGCGGTTTGGACACCGCGACCCTACGGTGCTGCAGCGCATCCAAGCGGAGGAACTCAGCGATGGCTTCCAGGTGACAGACTGTGGAATTAGGCAAGTCTGTGAACGCTGCCTGCAAGGTAAACTTTCTCGTATTCCCTTTCCCAAAATGAGTAGCAACAGAGCAGGTCGCATTCTGGATCTGGTACACACAGATGTGTGCGGTCCTATGAAGTCGGTCACACCCGGAGGTTGTCGTTATTTGATGACCATAATTGATGACTTCAGTCGCTATACGGTGGTCTGTCTTTTAAGGCAAAAGTCTGAGGCAGCCGGGTGCATCAAGAGATTTGTGGCACATGCGAGGACAAAATTCGGAAGAGCGCCTTGCGTCATTAGATCCGACGGCGGAGGCGAATATGTGAACCAAGAGCTTAACGAGTTCTATGCCTCGGAGGGAATTCAAGCTCAGTACACGGCTGCCTACTCCCCGCAGCAGAACGGAGTTGCGGAGCGGAAGAACCGCAGCCTCCAGGAAATGGCAACCTGCATGTTGCTCGACGCAGGTCTCGGGAAGCAGTACTGGGGGGAGGCAGTGATGACTGCCGGTTACATCCAGAATCGTATGCCGTCACGATCTGTGGACAAAACGCCGTTCGAGAGATGGATCGGACGGAAGCCATCGCTGAAGCATTTTCGAGTGTTCGGGAGTGCTGCATATGTGCACATCCCGGACGTTAAACGTAGTAAATTGGACGCTAAAGCTCAGAAACTGTTATTCGTAGGATACTGCGAAGACCGTAAGGCTTATAGATTCCTCGATCTGGAAACCAACAAGATTACCATAAGCCGAGACGCTCGTTTTGTGGAGCTGCAGAATGGTTCCATGATGATGGATCGTCGGTATGGCAAGCAGGATGAAGATTGTGTGGTGCTCGACTGGGGAATGAACGATGCCAAGGTTAAGGAGGAGCAGGAAGAACAGCAGCAGATTCAGGAGGAGAATTCGGAGTCCGAAGAAGAATTTTACGGTTTCGAAACCGAGGAAGAAGATCCCGTCGGCAGAGCCGTTCAAGGCCAGAACCAGCAAACAGTTCGGAGCACAAGAGGTGTACTTCCGAAGCATCTGCGAGATTATGTGGTGGACGTAGCCATGGCTGTCGAGCAAGAACCTGTGAGCTACGAGGACGCAATCGGGAGCTCTGAGCAAATGTTGTGGAAGGTTGCTATGAAGGAGGAGTTCGACTCGCTCATCCAAAACGGGACCTGGAAACTTGTGGAGCTGCCCGCTGGACGAGAGCCAATAGGCTGCAAATGGGTTTTTAAAAGGAAGGAAGACAGCGTTCGCAATGTAACCCGTTTTAAGGCACGCTTAGTGGCGCAGGGGTTTTCACAACGCCCTGGTATAGACTACGACACAGTTTTCGCGCCAGTGGCTTCGCAGAATACCTTGCGGGTTCTGCTTACCGTAGCGGGACATCATCGGATGAGCGTGCATCATATTGACGTAAAGTCAGCGTATCTTCACGGGCGGTTGCAGGAAGATATATACATGCAGCAACCAAAAGGATTCGTGCAGTCAGGCAAGGAGAATCTGGTCTGCAAGCTAGAGCGCAGTCTTTATGGGTTGAAGCAAGCGGCCAAAGTGTGGAATGAAACTATCAGCGCAATATTGAAGGAGTTGGGGTTTGAACAGTCACAGGCGGACCCATGTTTGTATGTCAAGGCTTTGAGAAGCAGCGTACGAGTCTATTTATTAATATATGTGGATGATATGCTGCTTGCGAGCACCGATGTCAACGAAATGAAGCAAACCGAGAAGGAACTGGCGAATAGGATGAAGCTTTCATCTCTAGGAGAAATCTCGTTCTTCTTGGGGATACGCGTCACCAAGGACTGTGAAGGATATTATAATCTGGATCAAGAGGTGTATGTGAAGAAGGTTGCAGACCGATACGGACTTAGCGAAGCAAAAGGATCAAAACTACCGCTGGATGTTGGCTATTATCAAAGCCGGAAAGACAGCAAGAGTTTGCCGGACAATAAGCGCTACCATAGCCTGGTTGGAGCGCTGCTCTACGTCTCGGTGAACACTCGGCCGGACATCGCAGCGAGCGTAGCGATTTTGGGAAGGTGTGTTAGCAGTCCGGTAGAAGCTGATTGGACTGAACTGAAGCGCGTCGTTCGATACCTTATGAGTACAAATTGCTATAAACTGAAGTTGTCGACGAACAGAGTGGAGCCTATTAAGTTGATCGGATATTGTGACGCGGACTGGGCTAGTGATAGCTCGGACAGGAAATCCAATACGGGATATCTGTATCAAGTTGGAGATGCAACAGTGTGCTGGGCCAGCAGGAAGCAGGGAAATGTTTCTCTGTCGAGCATGGAAGCTGAGTACATCGCTCTGTCCGAAGCTTGCAAGGAGGTTGTATGGCTGCGGCGATTGCTGGCAGAGATGAATGCGGAACAACGTGGGCCGACTGTCATCTACGAGGACAATACTAGCTGTATAAGTTTCGTGGAGGTCGAGCGCCAATCAAGATTATCCAAGCATATTGATACCAGAATGCACTATACGAAGGATTTGGTGCAGAAAGGAATCGTTATCCTGAAGTACTGTGCTTCGGAGACAATGGTAGCCGATGTACTGACCAAGCCTGTCGGATGCGTGAAGCAGAAGCAGTTTGCAACTGCGCTGGGCTTGACCAACGGGGACGATCGAGTCGAACGTGGTGCGTAGCTCCAATATCGAGGAGGAGTGTTGGTGGGGGCGATATTTATATACGCCACCACTCCGACACCGACGATGAGTCGACAAACTAGTCGACGAACGAGAGAGAGGAGAAAGAGTAAGTAAAGAACAGAAACGACTTTCAGTTACTTTTGTACCGACCGCGAATAAAGATGTTTTCGTACCGAGCTCCGTGTTGCATTTTCTTTTCTGGCCTCGTTACGCGTTCACCCGAGTTTCTGCCTTGTGTCGGGTTCTTTCCGCTGTGATAACCTGCTGGTCGATCCCGTTTTCCCACAATTTTAGGACCACCGAAATCATCTTAGCAACAAACAGTTCGATTTATTCACTTTAATAATGAGAAAGCGAAACGACGAACGTACACTTTTCACGGGTTTCTCAGCGCTGTTACTTAAGTCAAACGGCATCTCCATAGAAATTGGGTGACTTAAGTAACATCGAAAACTATTTTGATCGGAAGGTGATTACGTCAAAAAGCAATTTGACTGGTAAATAAATTTAACAATGGGATTTCATCCTATATTCGGACAGTATGATGGATTAGGCATTATGAAAATACCCGGAAATATTTTATCAAGAACTTTTACATCACAAGAGAAAATAAGATTAAAAGAATCGCCATAGGTATCCCGATTTATTTATCCGAAAAATGCAATGTATTTTCCATAATTTCATAATTCGCAACTATTTTTATTCTACTGTGACGTTTCTCGCCTGTATTCTGGTAGCAACCAGGTCTGGTCATTATCCACTCCTTTAGAGCAAACGATGAATAACTCCTTATCATTACTTTGTAGCTGATTGCGTAAGTATTCCATAGTTTGAAATTCCTAGAAAAGTATAACTATGAAATAAGATTATGTTCAACGCTAATAGGTTGCAATTTCTTACATCTCCGATTACTTGAGGTGCATCTAATTTCGAATCCAAGTTCCAATATTCTCCATTGATTTGTTTCACACTGATCCAATGTCTTCGTTGAAGCGGCAATCGAACAAAACCAATTTTGTAGTTTGATGGTACATTTAGAATGAATCCTATTATTGTTGTGGTGTCGATGCACGAAGGATCTCTAAAAAGTGTAGAGTAGTGAATGAATTTATTGAACTTACTTATATTTCTGTAGTTGATTTAAAAATAGTTTCACTTTCGTTTGTCGAACCAAATTGCTTCGCAGTCTTTCATGTGCAGTGCCGTTATAATAACATTTATATCATAATTTCCAAGGCCCAAGATAGATCTTGAAGTTAAAAGAAAATGCATTAATACGAATATTCACTTGATTTCATGCCCTTTTCACAAACCTATGTGGATTGATATAGTCATTCGGAGCCAAATTCCGGCAAATTTCGTCTAGCTGAACTTTATTGTAGCATCCTTTATCTGAAAACAATATTAGCATATATCATTTTTATAAAACTAATACAATACATAAATACTACCATGACATACCTTGGAATAAATTGTTCAATGCATGAAGAGCACACAATTCTTTGATTTGTTTTTCATGATAAACCGATGAAGCTCCCATTTTGTGTTTTTTTTTACTTTTTCATTCATCTAAAATAAACACAGATATTAGAATTATTATCATGCGAGTATTTTCGATTTTAGAAGAACCTAAATGAACTGCGTCATTATTGATTGTTTATCGAAATAGCGGGTACGAATTATCACAATGTCATTACGCAAACAGTATGTTGATCAACTTTGTGGCTATTAACTGTTAATGTAAGGAATTAGTGAATAAATTAAACCGAAATAAAACCAAATACTTATAAATTTCAATAGATATTAATAAGAAACATATTTACTTTGAGCTATGCTTCTTCAAGTGTTTTGTTCAATAAATAGACTTTTGTTTTTCCTTCCTTGTTATGGCACAGACCTGTTGGTCCATATTAGCCAGGCGTATCAAGTGATAGTTGGTTGTCAATTGACGTATACACACTTAAATTTTTTCGCCGAGATTCCAACAGCCGAGCAGTTCTGCAATTTATTTTGCTGAGATTCAGTAACACAATTGCCGAGACTCAGCTAACAAATAACATTTTGCTGAGATATCAGCTAACAAACAGATATTTTGCAGAGATATCAGCAAAAGTAAATGCCGAGGTAATCGGCTGTTGGCTCGGCTGTTGGAGATTTTACCGAGCTAGATTAAGTGTGTACGATATTTATGTTATGTTTTGGTTAACTTCTGCCAGAAATTTTCAAGCAAAAATTAATTAGGTTTTGCACCGTCGGGGTTAACCTCAATCTTATGACAGTTCAGTGGTACTGTTTACGTGGACTTAGTCATTTTTTTCTTGGGTGGATTTTCTCGATAATTTTTCAGACTGCAGTGAGATAAACCACACTTCTGCAGTGTCCACGAGCAACATCCTTTTACCGCGCTGTTCCTCGACAATTTTCAAGTTAAAGTTCGGAAATTTTAATATATATTTTTTCGAAAAAACGACTAAGTGCTTGTAAACAGTACCACTGAACCACTGAACTGTCAAAAAGGTTCAGCCGGCTAACACTGAGTTCATTTGTGACGTCACGCTGCAGTACCTAATAGTATGTATGTATGTAGGTATGTATGAGTGCAAAAAAAAAAGATTTAAATTTAAGAAAATGTAACAAGACTTAGTCTAAAAAATTAAAAATTAGGTACTAGGTACTGCAGCGTGACGTCACGAATGAATTCAGTGTTAATCGGCTGAACCTTTTTGACAGTTCAGTGGTACTTTTTACAAGCACTTAGTCATTTTTCCGAATTTTAACTTGAAAATTGTCGAGGAACAGCGCGTTGCAAAGATGCTGCTCGTGAACATTGCAGAAATGTGGTTTACATCTCACTGCAGTCTGAAAAATTATCGAGAAAATCCACCCAAGAAAAAATCGGCTAAGTCCACGTAAACAGTACCACTAAACTGTCATCAGATTGAGGTTAACCCCGACGGTGCAAAACCTAACTGCCAGCGTGGCGTCATAAATGAACTCAGTGTTAGCCGGCTGAACCTTTTTGACAGTTCAGTGGTACTGTTTACAAGCACTCAGTCGTTTTTCCGAAAAAAATATTCTTAAATTTTCGAATTTCAACTCGAAAATTGTCGAGGAACAGCGCGTAGAAAGGATGTTGCTCATGGACATTGCAGAAGTGTGGTTTACATCTCACTGCAGTCCGAAAAATTATCGAGAAAATCCACCCAAGAAAAAATCGACTAAGTCCACGTAAACAGTACCACTGAACTGTCATCAGATTGAGGTTAACCCCGACGGTGCAAAACCTAATTCACGATCGGAGACTACAGAGTTATAACATGTTATAGCACTATCTTGATGGTGATTTCTATGTTACAATTATTTGACAACCGTTATAACATGTTATAACTGCTCAGTCTGGCCAGCGCATTACTCACACATTGGTTACCACCTCTTTTATTAAATCGGCTATTAAATATAATATAGGTATTCATCGATATTTCAAGCTGAACATTGCATTAGGTCCTAAGTAACATTGATCGATTCTCTTCGTCGACTTTCTCTTTAGTTAATAACTTGAGCACAGAATCATTTCTTCACAGAAAAAAAGTTCTTGAATATTACATCCAAACTGCTGCAACCAGGTCAATCCATCGGTTGTGTAATATAACGTTGTACGATGTACATCGATATTGCGAACAAAATTACATCCATTGATGTAATATTGTATCTGCTTTTTGCTATTACATCATTATTTCATACATCAGCTTGAATTACATTGATCGATATTAATTTTTTTTTTTTGCTGTGTTGATGTTTTTGTCGTATTAGATGCTAGATAAAAGCTTCTTTTATCGAACTGTGTGCTGAAAATACCTGGGAATGTCTTAACATGACCGTGGGAATGCAAAGAGAAAGTCGACGATGAGAATCTGTCAATGTTACTTAGGACCTAATGCAATGTTCAGCTTGATTTTTATTTTTTAGGATGCTGATGAATTTCTAGATAAACATTTCAAGTAGTCCTATCTGCATTCGTCGATTCTCTTCATCGACTATCTCTTTAGTTAATAACTCAATTTCAAAAGCATTCCTTGCTGTGTTCAAAGTTCTAAGCGCAAGACAATAACTTCTGCTATCAAACTATACGGTAAAAAGAGCACGAAATATGTTTGCGTAGGCGTGGTTATCAAAAGAGAAAGTCGATAAAGAGAATCGATCAAAGCAGATAGGACCTTTTGAAATGTTCATCGAGATTTGGATTTGTCTGCAGTTATTTCTGGTCAAGTTTCGATTTGGACACTCATAAAGGATGTGTAGCAAGCTTTCCTGGACTCCACAGATGTCACAATTCTCAGTTCTCATTAAATTCCACTTATATAGCCTGTCTTTAGTTGCTGTGTGAAATGTTCTTATTCTTCCCATTGTAGGGTCAGGTGGGGCAAGTGTGCCACGTTAAGAAAATCTTTCAATAAACATAGGTTAATCTAACTTTTTTTTAAACAAATGATGTAGGGGAAATGACGGCTTCGGCATGACAGACTATTTTCGGCAACCCAAATTGAAACACTATTTTCAGTGGATTTTCTTACGAAAACACTTCGCTGAATGCATGCAAACGATTCTTTATGCTTTCAGCTTCAATTTGACTATATTTTTACCACTGAGAAAAAGCAATCTAGCAAGGTTTTCTTGAAATGAAACACACGCACTACAAATTGTAGCTGATTTCGAGTTGCCGATAATAGAACAGCAGATTTACATGCAGTTCAAATGGAACGGTTGCCGAAGAAAAACTGGTTGCCGACAATACTCGCTCTCACTAGAGAAGATTGGAGCATTGTAAAAGCGTTTGAAAACAGTTTTTGACAATTCTTTCGACTGAAATTGTTAGAGCAGCTGGCAGCAAAAGATTGTAAACAAACCAATACTGCATATGTGTGCGTTCCATAGAGAAAAAGGCTATATAAAGAAGGTCGCTGCTTAGGTTGCCGAGAATACGTGAATTCCCCTACATAGAATCTTAAACATCCTCTACTTAAACCTGTTGTATCTGAAACTGAATATGTAAACGTTAAATATTTTTTCTTAGTTGTTTTCATATGCCTTATCAACAAAGGCTAAAAAACAGTGTGGGGCAAAAGTGCCACCCCCATGGGGCAAAAGTGCCACCCCCATGGGGCAAGACGGCCATATAACTCAATAACAAGAAAATCATCAAAATTTCGCAATCAAACGGTTCATATTCTCCTTAAACTACTTTTTATTTAGTCAACAAGGTGAAAGATTTAACCAACAGTGTCAAGTACTCCTTTAAACATGTATTTAAAAAAATTAAGCCTTAAAAAAAGCATTGTGCAATTTTATTGTTCGTTGTAATAAAAATTACAGTTCATTTATAACAATAGGGTATACAATCAATATAAATCAAATACAAGTTGGGCAAGCAAGGTTAACACACTTGTGGAACCATGAAGCACAACAACCACATTTCGTCCATCCTTCTCCGTTGTTGGTTTATTTGAAACATGAACCACATGCATCGCATAGTGGATCCGGAAGTGTATCGCTCTTAATATCAGCTACACGTCGACGTTTTGGATTTTGTTTAGACTTCCGTTTGGTTTCCTTCCTTATTTGACCGATGTCTCGAAAGGCTTGAGACTCGTGCAACGCTTTTCTGTAGGGGCTCGATGTTAGCTCTGCAGCTTTCTCACGTTTTCGTGTTTTTGCGTTAGAGGCCTTCCTCGTTGTTGATTTCGGTATGGGATGTATAATGGATGGCCCTATCGCAAACGGCGCCTTTTTCTCCTGATCAGTTACAACGTTTTCCTTGTCTTTATCTTCATCCTTGAAATAGCTTGGAATATCCGGCTTCTTCAAGCTCTCCTCGCCGAATCCATAGAAAGGATCCTCATCATCGCTTTCTCGAACATTGGTGCTATTGTTGGACTGTTCCGTTGTTTCATGTGCTGTGCTGGATAGATCAATATCCGTGACATCTGCCGGAGCAAAGCTGTCTTCTCCGAAAACGTGGCGGTTGAAGGGAACAATACCGGTCTTTCTAAATCCATTCACTGCTATGGATGCAGAGCAAGCCTGGATAAATGCTGTTCCCAGCAGTTGGCTTATCTCATTTACAGTTACAACATTGCCAGGATTATTTCTCAAATACTTTTCGATAGACTTGGAAAAGTGACTTTAAAGTGGGGCCATAAAGCTGACATCCAGCGGCTGGAGTCGATGGCTACAGTGTGGAGGGAAGCTGATAACTGTCACATAATTTTGTTTAGCTTTATCCAAAAACGCTAAATTTTTCGTATGTGACACATGGCCATCCAAGAGTAGCAGAACGGGATCAGCAGACGTTGGTCGACTATGCTTTAAGAAATGGTTAAACCACATATTGAAATCAGCTGTCGTCATCCATCGCATTGCAGCTAAAAATCGTCTCAGGAGGAGCTCCTTTCTTCAACTGTTCGGTGAGCCGAACTCTTGGAAAAATCAGCATTGGTGGTATAAATTGGCCACTTGCTGACATGCACATGTTGTTAAAATGCCTCTTTCGCCAGAAGTTATTCCTCCTACTTGTTGACGTCCCCGAAGCGCTAGAATTTTTGTATTCTTGGTTTGAACCTGTAAACCGGAATGCCTGTTAATTTGCTGATAAAAATGATACATTAATTTATACAACTTACGGTCAAAGCAGAGGTTTCGTCTACGTTGTAGATTCTGCTGGGTGCAAACTTGCCGGAACTTGTAACGTGGTTAAGGAGATCAAAAAATTTGTCCACAGCAACCCGGTTAAATCCTTGCGCACGAGCAGCAGATGTTGCTTCGGGTACTCTAAGCATCAGTTCAGAGTGACGACGTCGGAAAGCACGTAGCCAATCGGTTCCGGCAAGCCCAGTTTCCCTGTTGAATGGATGACTTATTCCATTCCTTTCGGCAAGCTGAAAAGCAAGACTGCGCATATCGTGGCAGCTTATTCCGTACAGCCAACTTTCCAGTTTGATAACATGCTCAACTAGTTCCTGTTCCTGTTGCACAGAAAAAAAACTTGCTCGAAGCGCCCCAAATGTTGCGATCCAGGTTCCAACGCCAGCAGCACATATTTCGATAGCGTTTTGCGAGGGACACCGTGTTCCACTGCTGCTCTTCGCACAGAAATCCCATGTTTAGTCACGGATCGTATGGCCGCAACCATATTCTGTTCCGACCACGATTTACGCAACGATTTTCGCTTGTAGACACGCACCATCACTTCGAAACTTCACTCTGAGGCGACAACTTTTTGAGGTTATATGTCTTGTTTACTATGGCTCTTTTGCCCCAGGCAAGTATGGCGCTCTTGCCCCCGTGGAGAAGACGAATTTCAAATACGTTTTTTGAGGATCTACATGCAACAATAAGTATGTATATATTGAGGGTCGCAAAATGTATTACCGTACAATAACATTTACATCGTATTATTAAATTTTCTTAGAAAAATGATGAGAAAAAGCTTATTTTATGTCATCGATTTCTTAAAACATTTTGAAGTTTTCGACAACGTGTAAGTTTTTTAGATTTTTTGATAATATTTACATCATAATGTATAACCAAATTTGATGCAGTATATCTGAAGGGCTTTTTATAGCATCCCATTAATAAGAAATATCAAAAATGTATTTCAGGCTTCGATACAAGCAGGTGGCACTTTTGCCCCATATGGCACTCTTGCCCCACCTGACCCTAATTGTTTGTGTCGTAGTCATTCCCATTTTATGGTACCAAGGTTTCATTACTATGTTATCCATTATTTGATAATGTTCTTTTCCTTTTTCATTTGATAGTTCTTTGTATTCCTCGTTCCATTCTGACAGTAATTCATTTTTAAAACAGATCAGTGAGTCCCCTATACTTAGATGATAGTCTTCGATTCTAGCTTTGTTAATTCCTAGTTTCGCTGCTTTATCAGCTCTGTCATTTCCTGTTATATTTTTATGACCAGGAATCCATTGGATAACCACCTTTTGAAAGTTATTGTAGTGAACGAGAGCATAAAATTTCTGTACTAGGTAATTTTCAAAACTATTATTTATTAGGGCCATACAGCCGCTTTGTGAGTCAGTTAGAATAACTACTTTAAATTGTTCAATAGTGATAGCATATTCTAGTCCTTCAATAATACATACTATAGTTCTGCATTTAAAATTGTAAAATTAGAAATTAGTTTATTACTGAACGATATTTTATTTTCATGGTCATAAATTCTATCGGCATTTGTTTTTGAGCCATCCGTAAAAAAATTTAAATATGAATTGTAATCTTCTTGAATTAATTTTTGAATGGTTAACTTCTGTAACGCTAATGGTTTATTTTTCTTATGTAAAGATGGTATTATAGGTACTATTTCAATAACATTAGTATTAATTGATTGATGTATTTGTATCTGTTGGGTTTTACATTGTAGTATGTGGAAGTTGTTAACTTATGCAATCTTTTCTAGAAAGCTATGGTGTTTAGGTAGTTCATCAAAATTAATTAAATCTTTTAAGTGATCATTTATTGGACTTGTCTCATAGTAAAGTGTTTTTAGCAATTCTTTATAAGTAAGATATTGAGATCTGTTTTTTGATGGAAGTTCTCCTAATTCTGCATAAAGTATGTGATTTGGTGTAGATTGTAAATAACGACAAGATGTTTGAATTGAAGCATTTTGCACTCTTTCGATCTTAGATAAATCTGTCTTACTTGCTTTTGAGTATACCGATAATCCATAATCTAATTGAGATCTAAATATGGAATTATTTGGGCCTATTCTGCGCGGCGTGTGAGGTGAGGTGAGGTGACAGTGAAGTGATGGTGAAGTGACAATTGTCACCTCGGGTGAGGTGACTCTCCATTTGATTTGCACGGAGAATCACCTCACCAGAGGTGACATTTGTCACTTCACAAGTGACAGCGTGTCACCTCACCTCACACGCCACGCAGAATAGGCCAAATTAACTTTTTGAAGGACTTTCGGGTGACACCCTTTTTTCCTGCTTAACATTTTTTAAATATTAATTTTTTTTTTCTTAGCTTTATTAACCGTTTCTGTAATTTTTAATTTGTAATCGATACAAATTCCTAAATATTTATGAGCATGTTTTATTTCTACTGTTTTGTTGTTGATTTTGATAACTATATCATCTGGAATATTGTTGTTCATGAAAACTAATGTTGCATTCCTAAATTATCTAAATTTGAACAAATTGTGTTGAGCGTTCTGTTCATTTTGTTGTTAGTATCTATTGTATTTATACCTTCAATGACAACAGCAAAATCATCTGCGAATTGAATGAGTGTTCCTTCTTTTATTGTTCCATGTAATTTAGTTGTGTAGATATTAAATAAAATAGGTGATATCGGGCAGCCCTGAGGTAGTCCCTTATTTGTAATCCTTTATATTGTAGTGCCATTATTTAATGTTAATACTGCTTTTCTTTTTTTTTCAAATAGAAATATATCCAATCTATTAAATGTTCCGGAAATTTCTTTTCTTTTAAAATTCCCAGTAATATAGAAATATCGACGTTATCAAACGCCTTCGATAGGTCCAAAAAAGTGACCATGATACATTGTTTCCTGTTTTTAGCGCCCTCTTATTAGTAGAAACTAAGTAATTAACGCAATTTATTGAGGATGTTTTGCTTTTAAAACCAAAGGAGTATTTTGTTTGTATGAAATGGGCTATTTCTGATTTAATTTTAATATTGATTATTTTTAAGAATGTAGGTATTAAGCAAATAGGTCTATATGATGTGTGAAAAAAATTTCATTTTTCCCTGGTTTAAGAATTTCAACTACTTTTACTGTTAACCAGCTGACTGGGATATTACGGCTATTTAAGACTTCATTACACATGCTGACTATTACATTAAGAAGATGAATGTTTGTATTTTTTAAAATATGATATGTAATGTTATCAGGACCTGGAGCAGTACTGTCTTTTTTTAGTTTTTAGAGTATTGATAATGTCATTTACAGATAGTTTAAGTGGATTTGAATCATTATTTACATTGTATTCTATTTCATTAGTTATTTTGGGAAAGTTTAGATTCATGAATTTGTTGGCTAGTTCTCTGTTATTCAATAGTTGTAGATTATTTTTTTGAGGAATCCCTCCACTTTTACTGTTTGCCATAATTGTTTTAAGTTTAAATCCGGTGTAAGAGTATCTGTGAAATCTTGAAATAGTTTTTTCTCATAGATTTTTTAATTTAGCTCTTGCTTTTTTGGAATACATCAAGTTTTCCATGGTTAAGTAATTTAAATAATCTTTAAGAGCTTTATTTTTTCATGAAATAGTTCTTGAATTAATGAATACCACCATTTTTTTGGGTAATTTTTTTTAATCGGTTTGTATTTTGTTTCATCAATTTTAGAAATAAATAAGTTGCTTAGTAGTTCTGGTGATGTTATTGTTTTTGGATCTATTTCACTAATGTTTTTAATTGTTTTTTTTTTCTTATTTATAAGAGTCGAATTATTGAAAAAATGTTGAGCTTGATTAATCATTTTAAAAATTATTATTTTATGATCTCCACAGATTTCTTCATTTAGTATTTAGTATTCAATTGTTGGTGCTAAACATGATGAAACTATAGTTAAATCTATTGCAGAAGGAGTAATGTTTGGATGATCCAACATCGTTGGTGACCCGTCGTTCATGATAATTAAGTTTCTGTTTTCAATTAGTTCCAAAATTAGTTCGCCTCTTGTACACGTTTTGTTGGCTTCATGAATGATGAGCGTTAAAATCCCCAGCTATTATTGTTTTGTATTTGTTTAGATCAACAAAGTTAAATAAGTCAGTCAAAGGTTTTTTTTTTATTTGAGTGTTACTAATAGGACTTGGAAGTATATAAATGGAAATGAATAAAAATTGATATACTGTGTTAGTTGTTTTTATTGCTATTGCTTCTATAGGTTTTACATCTGGAAGTTTTATTTCTTGGACATTTATTTCATTTTTATTAAGAAGGCTACTAACACCATAGCCTTTGTCTCTTATTTTTTTTAAAGGAATTTTAAAATCTTCATTTGGTTTTAGCTGAATTTCAGATAAGATAGCAATGTCAATTTTATGTGATTGTAATAGATGAGTTAGAAGTGAACGGTTAGCTACCGGTCTTATACTATTGATGTTATTTTGAAGTATACTTAGATTGCGAACTGGATCCATTTTTATTTAGAGTGTGCCCGGTCTTGCTCGGGATTCAATATTAGCTTGAGTTTATGCGCCGATTATAAAAAAAAGCATGCTATATTGTACGTAGCCCCCCCCCCTATTATCTAAGGGGTTACCCCCTATGATTATCTCCTTATACCCCCACACTCGCCCCCACATGCCTAATTTGGTTCCATTTGCTTGATTAGTTCTCGAGTTATGCAGAAATTTCTGTTTCATTTGTATGGGAGCCCCCCCTTACAGAAGGGGGAGGGGTCTCAAACCATCATAAGAACCTTGCACGGCCCCAAAAACCCCTATATACAAATTTTCACGCCAATCGGTTCAGTAGTTTCCGAGTCTATAAGGGTCAGACAGACAGACAGACAGACAGACAGACAGACAGAAATTCATTTTTATATATATAGAAGATAGATATGGGGGTTTAGGTGGTTGTAGATAATAAGATCATTAGGTGGGGGTTAATAAGATCATTTAACTGTTAAATGATGTTAATAAGAAACAGATTTTGATCCTTTGAATTGGTTTGGTCTTTGTTTGAAACGTTTTCGTTAATCTTTTCTTAAATTTCTTCAATTTTGTTGATGAGTTTATTCAAGTTGAGTTGTTTTACTATTTCAACTTTTAGTTTATTTACGATTTGTTAAAATTCTGGTTTTGTTATGTAGTTATCATTATTAACTTCTTTGTTTTTTGTTGATGTTATTCTGGGTATTGTTGTTTATTTTGGGGTTTTGGCTGTTGTTTGTTGTTAATGTCGTTGTCTGTTGTTATCGGAGGAAAGTCAGTCAGTGATTGAAGTCTTTGAGCTGTCTGTGATGGACGAGGGTTAAGTTTTTCAGCTTCAGCGAATGAGAGCTTGTTATATGCCATTGATTTTCGAATATTATCTTGCCGAGATCTTTCTTTACAGTTTGCGTCGAATGCTTTATGTGGTTCTTTGCAGTGGAAACATGAAACATTCAATGATTTACAGTCCTTTCCTTCATGATCATTTTGTGAGCAATTATAACACCTGACCTGTTGTGATTTACATGCGTTTTGTTTATGTCAGTAGCGTAAACATTTCCAACAAAATTTGAGTGGAAACAAATAAACCTCTACCTTTGACATTACACCATATATTTTGATTTCTTGTGGGAGTTTCTCACCTTCTGCGCATATTATAATGGAGTATGTGGGAATTAGTTGTTTGTTTATCATTTTATGAATTCTTTCAACTTTTGTTATTTTAATTCTCTTGCTTTCTCTTGTTGTCTTGCCACTCTATAACGTGAACCCTCTGTATCGACTTGGCACCATTCAACAGAGATGGTTTGGACGCAAGCTATCATTCGAGTGTGAAAGTGTTGAGCAGGTAAGACGTGTATCCAAGTGTACCATTGTTACCCTGCAATGGGTGGTTTCCCGGTAGAGTTCAGCTCTTCACATTTGGTGACCGTGACAGGTTTTGCTGAAATTTCCACAGCAAAGTAATCGAATTTTAATATTAGTTATCAATCAAGAGGAAATCACCCATTGCACGAATAAAAAAAAGGAAAAAGATGCTAGTTTCGGAAAACAACATGGCTACCACATCCATTTTTTGCATCGAAATGGATGGTTGTTTAAAATAAACGAGCAAGTTGGGAGGACCGCTTAATTTGTTTGGAAAGGCGAGTTGAGAGGATCACTAGATTTTGCCGCGCGTTGGGAGTACCGCTTGCATTTGGAAAATAAATAAGGGCAGCGTGTTTGGAGGACCGCTTAAAGAAAAAACTCCAAATTAAAAGAGTAGCAGCGTAGTTGGCGGCACGTACATTCGGTTACGATTCAAACTATATTGTTCAATCTGCGACCCGAGCCGAAGCGTTTCAAGCAGAAATTACGGCCCCAATGATGGAGCCCAACGTCTTGGCAGTGTTCAACCAGAATAGCGAATCCCAACGTCCGTACAAGCGCAGAGGAGAAGGTCAACACACGATTCAAAGTTCAACAAAACGGTTCAAGGATAGCTCACGATACCAGATGAACAGAACACAGTCGAGTCGTCGTAATAGATGTTCCAGATGCTTCCGTCCATCGCATAGAGGCGAGGAGTGTCCAGCTATGAATAGGAACTGCAACTCTTGCGGTCGACGCGGACATTTTGCGGTGGCATGCCGTAAGGATAATGTCAATGTGGTACAGCATGAAGGTCTCGCGTGAAATCCTGTTAATGAAGATAACAATGATCAGGTAACAAACTGAATGTTTATTTATTTGGAAATATACCTTACATTTTGTAACAAAACATTTGTTTTGACGTAGAACTACGTCTTTGTCGACTATACTGGGGTGCAAATCAAAAAATATGTGTGGTGAAGGAGTGTTAGGTTTTGAACGCTTGTAACTTTGTCATTTATAGATGAAATTAAAATTCAAATACGCCAATCGATAGGATATTACATTACGAACCTGTTAAAATAAATATTTTTCAATTTTTCTGTATTTTGTAAACCCCTCAGCTACTCAGTGGAAAAAGTTATCAACAGGGTCGGAAGGAAGGAATACGGTATACCACTCTCACTCTTCCATCTATGCTGTCAGTAGTAACTCACGACGATAGGGTATTGTCCATAAACAGGGCAAAGGGGAAAGAAAACATGAATGATTCACTTATGGTTTTCTATGCTCAAAAGCCACAGAGTCAATTTCCTACTGAATAAACCACAAAGGGAGGGAGGCATGAAGACTCCTTTCGAGTCCGGAGAACGATACACAAAAGAAATGGTAGTGAGATTTTCAACTAGTATGAAAAGTTCTGGAATAAGAAAATTACATGTACAATAGCATTATATTCTAGATTTTACGATACATAGTTTTTAACATTGTGACGTCACATTTTACTTGCGGTTTGGCTTCGTTTTCGGGGTTTCTCGGCAGTGGCGGTGGTGGTTGCGATGGGGGGATGGTGGCGGTGATGAAGCGGGTGGTGGTTATTCTGGCGAATCACTAATTGGTCTAATTCTGGTGACTGCGTGGCGATTGCGTGATAACTCGCCCGGTGCATGCAGTTCGCGGAGCGGTGGCAACCAAAACAGCATAGAGGGTGGCGGAAGAGAAAGAAGCGGGACGATATTGGCTCGTTAGAACCCGCGGTAGCGACTGCTGCACTGCTCCAAGCTGGTTCTCCTGAACCCAGCTGGAGGACCAATCCCGAACGCGTGTCACAATGGACTTACCGCTGCAACGTGGCCTTTGCAAAATGGCTTCGCTAATAATGCCGGGCTTGTCCTTTGACCTCGAACACAATGGCGCTCGCTCCAGGACAAATGCTGCCAAAGAAAAGAAAAAGGCCCTTTGTGGACCTAACCACGCTTATTAGCACCTCGCCATACACATTTAATTAGCCTGCCCCTTTCAAAACCAAACCAACCACATAATTACTCATACAATACATAATTTTTTTCACAAATTTACAATAAATGTACATAAATTTACCTTTTCTTTTAGAATTATCTGCACGGTAACAGTCAACCGTCAGTTTGGGGTGACAATTGGTCGAACTACCCTAACCTTAAAGAACAATATAACACATTATTTTCAGTTCTAATTTTACAGCTAGCACTACTAACCACTTTTACTAACGAAATTTTTAAACACGACTGACACTACTAACTTTTCTTTTTACTAGCCCTAGACCTGTAATTAAACAAAACACACTATTTAAAAAAACCACACTACACATTTTTACCTCGCCCTTTCAGTGAACCTTTGGGAAAATTAGCACGTCGCGCACTGAGTCTGTTCCCGAGTGCGGTTGAAACAGAATTAACCTGACTCCTGCTAGCATGCCAAGCAATAATCCGCAAAAAACCACGAAATACGAGCAGACCCGAAATGTTGCTGTATTTACATATTTATTTCACCCGTCGTTGTCTCTCCCCTTACCCCATATATGGACAACCTTTTCGGCAGAGCGCCTGCTGTCAACCAGTTTGATGAGAGTGAGTGGTACCGCAGGCGAATGGAAAGGTATGGGAAAGTGAGCGACCAACAGCAGAGTTGGATTTAGGACATTCTACAACACTGTTATACAGTCGATTATGAGTGCACTTGTGATAGAGTCACAAGCCCACATTATGGAACCATCGGTTACAATTTAAACTTTTGAAAATGTACAAATGGTAATTTTATCACTGATTTCATGAAATAAGCCTTTTTCCCAAACCCAGTCATCATAAACGAATACCACTTGGTTGCACATCATTCTGCTTGAACCTGAAAAGATATAAATCAGCACTGCTCTCATGCCTCTGCTCATCAATCAACAATTCATTCTCTGCTTAAACGTCAAGCAGTACAGTTCGGTCTTTGCTCACTCTGTCGAGTTGTTCTAAAGTTTCTAGTTTGTTCCAAACATTCGCAGTTTAATCGCGTCGTCAGTAGTGTCGGTCGCTTCGTGTGATGGGAAGACAGCGCTCCCGGAGCAGGCTCCGAGAGAAAACGGAGAAGAAGAACAGCGGTGAGGGTAGCTTGAGTGTACCTATTTCGAATAGGTACGCTACTCTTCCCACCGATGTAGGGAATACCACCTCAGCCACGGTGAAGCGGTCAAAGAAGAGGAAGAAAAATCAAGGCCAGTCCGATGGTGCGAGTGGACGGGACGATGCCACCGCGACGAACGTCAGCGTCATTGGTGATTTCGGCGACGCCGTCGACAACGAAACTGCTGCCAGCCCGAGTGCAGCAAAAATGAAGCTTCCTCCACTGGTGGTGAAGCAAGTCCCAATCAACACGCTGATTGGCGATCTTTCATCGCTGGGCGTTGCAGCTGAGTTTAAGCTCGGCAGGATCGGCACCAAGGTGATGCTCCGAACAAAAGCGGAGTACGAAGTGGCCGTGAAATATCTTAAGGATACCAAGGCGGAATTCTTCACGCACGACATCCCCGGTGAGAAGCCCTTCAAGGTAGTCATCAGGGGTCTACCAAACTTCGACCCCAAGATGGTCGAAGCTGAAATCAACCGGTACAAGCTTGCCCAATCGCTGTCTTCCGAATGACAAGGAGAGACGAAAACGTGAAGACGTACCCGGATTGTCTTTTCCTGGTGCACTTCCAGAAAGGGACGGTGACGCTCAATGCGCTACAAGCCATCCGATCAATCTGCTCCATCATCGTACGGTGGGAGCCATACCGTGGCGGCCATCGTGACGTAACGCAGTGTATGAGGTGCCTCAATTTTGGACACGGTACCCGCAACTGCAACATCAAGCCACGCTGCAGCAACTGCGCTCAAGAACACGCCACTTCCAACTGCCCTGCGGATGGAGCCGTGGCGATAAAATGCGCTAACTGTGGTGGTGCACATCAAGGTTCCGACAGACAGTGCTCCAAACGCGAGGACTTCAAACGCATCCGAAAGCAGGCGTCAAGCAACAATCAACCAGGACGCAAGAAGGACAAAACCCCAGCATTCAGGACGGAGGATTTTCCGCCTCTTCGTGCTCCCCAGCAAAGGCAAGCGAATTCGCGGGTGCAACCCGCCCCCCCTCAAGAAGCTTCCGGTGATTTTGCTGGCCAAAGCTCTCCATCCCCCCCTGGATTCTGGAGACAACCAACAGCGCAAAACAACAACCCCGATCTGTTCTCAGCGGATGAACTGATGGAAATTTTCGTCAACATGTCCGGTGCTCTTCGTAAGTGCCGCAATAAGCCCGAACAGATCCAGGTGCTCGGTAAGTTCATCATCCAGTATGGCGTCTAAACCGCTAACTATCGTCACCTGGAATGCTTGCTCTGTAAGAGCAAAAGAGATTGAGCTTGCCGACTTCCTCCGCAAGCACAGCATCGACGTGGGCCTTCTAACCGAGACCCATCTAAAGTCCAGCGACAGCTTCTGGTTGCCTGACCACAACATTATCCGGCTTGATCGCACCAGCTCCAGGGGGGGTGGTGTTGCGGTCGTCGTCAAGAAAGGAATAAAATACCACACTCTGTCCCATATCCGCACCTCTATCATCGAGGCCCTTGGTGTGGAGGTGGAGTCATCGACTGGATACGTCCAGTTCATCGCCGTCTACTGCCCTCGACAGTGTGCCGCCAGCAGTGGACTAGCGGCTAAATTTAAGAAGGACCTGTCCACCATCACCCGTACCGGTTCCCGCTTCGTTGTTGGAGGAGATCTGAATGCTCGTCATGAAGCATGGCGGAACTACCAACAGAACCAGAACGGTCGTCTGCTGTTCGACCATTCGCAGCATGGGCTGTACTCCGTTTGGTTCTCGGACGAGCCAACATTCATCTCACCGGCAGGCAACCCATCGACGCTAGACCTGTTTCTTTCAAATACCGGCTTGTCCAAGCCGGTAGCCTTAAACGAACTCAGCTCCGACCATCAACCGGTGGTGGCTGAACTGGGATACAACGTAGCTGCTGCTCCAAGCCTGCGCAAGGACTACCATCGCGTAAACTGGGCCCAGTTTGGACGCGTGGTAGACAGGCACATCATCGACAACCCGCCGCTTGACTCCGTGGAGGACATCGATCGAGCGTTGGAAGTACTCCACCAAGCCATAACCGTGGCTGACGAGGCGTGCGTCCGACGAGTTCCTGTGAGGGGTAAGTTTATTGCCATTGATTCCCACACCCAACTCTTAATTCGCCTGAGAAATGTTCGTAGACGCCAGTTTCAGAGGACTGGAGATCTAGCGAGGAAACGTGAAATGGCCAATCTGAACAAGGAGATTGCTTCCAGAATGGTCTCACTCCGGAACGAAAGTTTCGGGCGGCTTGTCCAGAATCTGGACGACCGCTCCAGACCATTCTGGAAAGTTGCCAAGGTCTTAAAGACGCACCCTAAACCCATTCCGCCACTAAAAGATGAAAATGATGACGATCGGCTCATAATCACCCCTCAGGAGAAAGCAAATGCGATTGGTGAGCATATTGCCAAATCGCACTTGCTTGGCTCCAACATCCAAAGTCCGCTCGAAGTTCAGGTTGAGCAATGCGTACTCAACCTTGATTCCTCCCCTTGTGCCATCCCTCCGGAGGATAGAATCACAGTGGAACAGATTTGCTCAGCGCTGAAATGCACCAAATACATGAAGGCCCCCGGGTTTGACGGAATATTCAACCTAGTGTTGAAAAATCTCAGCATGAAGGTTCACTCTCTGCTGGCTGCTGTCTTCAACAGATGCTTGGAACTGCACTACTTTCCAAGTATCTGGAAGACAGCGAAAATCATACCTATCCGCAAACCCGGGAAGGACCCAACGCTAGCTTCAAGCTACAGACCAATCAGCCTCCTTTCAGCGCTGAGCAAATTGTTCGCGAAACTCATTCTCAATTGTTTGCTCAAGTTTGTCGAGGAAAATAACATTCTCCTTCCGGAACAGTTTGGGTTCAGAAAGGGGCACTCCACCAATCACCAGCTAGTGCGGGTGATGAATAACATCAGAAGTAACAAAGCTGTATCCAAGTCCACAGCCATGGCATTGTTAGACGTTGAGAAAGCGTTTGATAATGTCTGGCACAATGGGCTTGCATACAAGCTTTGTAACTTCAACTTTCCATTACATCTGGTTAAAATCACCCGTAGCTACCTCCAGCAAAGGTCGTTTAAGGTATCGTTGAATGGTTGTCTTTCCGACACGTTTTCCATCCCAGCAGGAGTCCCGCAAGGCAGTCTGCTGGGACCCTTGCTTTACAGCATTTACACTTCCGACATTCCTCCCCTTGGAGACGGTTGCGTGTTTTTCCTGTTCGCAGATGATACCGCAATAGCCGTCAAAGGAAGGATGCCTCGCGAAATAACGAACAAACTTCAACGATGCCTTAACGCCTTTGCTGATTATGCCACCACGTGGAAAATCAAAATCAATGCTTCCAAAACACAAACAATCATGTTCCTCCATCGGCAATCACCCAAACTAAAACCGGCTCCCTCTTGTACTGTAATCATGGATGGCACAAGGGTTGAGTGGTCCGCCGAAGTAACCTATCTCGGGATGTTATTTGACGAAAAGCTCCTATTCCGCTCGCATGTGGAGAAAACCGTAGTCAAGTGTTCCGCCTTGGTTAGGAGTCTGTATCCGCTGATTTGCCGCAGATCCCGCCTCTCAAGGGTGAACAAACTGGCCGTCTACAAACAAATCGTAGCACCTGCGATCCTCTACGCAGCTCCGGTGTGGGAATCATGTGCACAGACTCACAGGAACAAAATTCAGGTCGCTCAGAATAGAGTGCTGAGGATGGTTCTTGATCGTCCTTTCGACACTAGAATAACAAATTTACATGAAGAGGCAGGCATTGCCAAAATAGATTCCAAAATTAACGAAATTAAGACTAAATTTACACAAAAATGTAATTTATCAGAACATGCTTTGATAAGCAATTTGTATATAGTAGGTTAGGTGTACATAGTAGTTGTAGGTTAGTTGTAGTTGTAAATAGTAGTTATAAGTAGACTCCTTTTTCCAATTCAAATCAAACCAATCCCACCAAGGTGGTCATTCTCTAAAACAGGCCTGATAGGACTAGGAACTGTAATTAATAATAATTGAAATTTCACAGGAACTAAAGTTGAAAAGACGCATCTGTGTCACTTGAAAAATTCATACATGTAAACCACACAAACACAAGAAATAAAGATCATTTAACTGTTAACTGTTAACTGCCTCTGCTCATTACCGCTTCGGACGGCGTGGCACTAGGTCCTGCAGTTAACAGGATCAAATCAGCGGCTAAAGGTGGATCACGGCGTGACCACAATGAGGAAAAGTAATACATGTAAACCCCCTCCCCCTTTCACAACAACCTCTCCCCCTCCCCCCTTCACAACTATCTATCAACTATCAACTATCAATACATCAAGAATTTTGTAGAAATATCTAGTCCTTTGTGGACTGTTGTAACGACTCAAAATTGGAGCTGGGGGAAGGAGCAAGAAAAGGCATTTGAACTTGTAAAGGATAAGATAATCCGCTCTACCGTATCCTTAGGTTACTTCTCTGAACATGATAGAACCATCCTTTATACGGATGCCTCACCACACGCGCTGGGTGTAGTGTTGGTTCAGCATTGCAAGGGTGGAACGCCGCGGATCATAAGTTTTGCGTCTAAGTCGCTAACTACAACGGAAATAAAATACGATCAAAACCAGCGGGAGGCTTTAAGCACTGTTTGGGCCGTGGAGCACTTCTCCTATTTTTTGCTGGGGAGACATTTTGTTTTGCGCACAGATGCTCAAGGTATGACCTTCATTTTAAATAGATCACGTGCGGAATCGAAAAGGGCATTGAAAAGAGCTGACGGCAGGGCTTTACGCCTGAACCAGAAGGTGTTGAGAACCGTCAGAGCAAACCCTGGACTTTAAGATAATGAAATCGCACAAAAATACGCTGCTGCTCACGGTACCGTTCGAAGAATTCGTTTGCGAGCAGGATATCGTTCTTATCGAGCCAACAAGCAACCAAACACAACGTTGAAGCAAAGTTTCGTCACCAAAACTCGAGCTCGGAAATTTTACCAGCAGGTTTTGACGAAGTACCAAGGATGCCTGCTCATCGACGATAAAACCTACGTCAAAAAAGGATTTCGGACAGCTTCCTGGCCAAAAATTCAACATGGCGACGGCACGAGGAGATTGTCCTGTGAAGTTTAAGTTTGCTTTTATGGAAAAATTTGCCAAAAAACTGGTGATTTGGCAAGGGATATGCAGCTGCGGAGTAAAGACCAAAGTGTTCGTGACGAATAAGACGATGGACTCGAAGATATACAAGGAAGAATGTCTCAAAAACCACGTACTACCTTTCATTAAAGCCCATAAAGGTCCCGTGAAGTTTTGGCCAGATTTGGCGAGTTGCCACTACAGCCGAGAAGTTATCCAGTGGTGCCGCGATAATAACGTAGATTTCATCGATAAAAACATAAATCCACCCAACTGCCCGCAGTTAAGGCCCATCGAGAGATTTTGGGCAATAATGAAGCGGAAGTGGAAAAACGGCTCGGGACGTGATTCAGATGACCAAAATGTGGAACAAATGTGCCAAGGAAGTTGACTCCGGAGGTGTGCAGTGTTTGATGGGAGGAATAAAAAAGAAAGTGCGAATTTTTATTAGAAAAGAAGATAAATGATTTGTATTGATATTTTTTCCTAAAATTACAGTGAATTACCTTTGTTTTGATGTATTAACCTTATTTGTACGTCAATCCGTTACCGAGATACAGATGATTTTATTATTCCGGATTCTAAATGGACAATGCTTTACTACACAATGTTTGTTTTGATTCGCTATGAAAGTTTGACAGATAAAATGAGGGGTTAGTGGATTTTCCTATGTTTCGAGGGGTGAATCGATTAGCTTAGGACCGAAGAGAGTACCAGAGCTGTATGTATGTATGTAAGGTAGCCACCATCCCTTCGAAGATCTTGTCTTGTATGCAGCTCCACTTAATAGCAAGATCAATTTGAGCTACCGATCTGAATTCACAATATCGCTGTATGAAGGACCAAAAACGGTGGGGTGGACCCGTAAGCAGAGGCACTTACGTGAAATCCACGGGAATTTAAGAATCTCCTTCCAACGATACGATCCAACAAATCGAATAACGCAATTCGCAATACTTATTAAGCTTCCTACAGGATGGTTTGTTAAGAAGGGCGCGTCAATCTCCATGAAACTGTTGGAGTAGAATTCACACCATCACAATCGAATCGGTAGGATAAAGAAAATGATAGTGTTTATTCCCTCCTAGACTCCGGTTGTCATACCACTCCAATCGTCCAGTTCCAGGTCAAATGATACCCTGATGCTCCCTCCCAGCCCAGTATTTATTTATATATATAGTAAACATATGTAATGGAGAAATGAAATATATCAGATTATTAAAATACGTAATAATGAAAATACATTTATATGGATAAAAAAACTGGTATTCCGCAATGAAAATAATAATTATTTTACATACAATATGATGCAGCTCTATGTCTCCTCAGCTCCCAATAAGGAAGATGTAACCCTGAAATTTCCAGGTTATATTATGCAAATAAATATTTTAGCTAGAATGATACTTGATATGTTTGTGTTGTGTTATGTTGTGGGAGAGCTTGGGATTAAACCCATGATATTCTGCTCATTAAGCAAAACCGATCCCTCTAAGGTTATCGGGCATCTCAAAACCAAAACACTAGACGGCAAAACATGATTAAGCCATAGAGGTAACTCTAAGACCACTGGGTCCCGAAGAAAATCATTATTATTTTTGGCTCACTCAGTACCAGAACAACGGTCCCAAGCAGTCCCAAGCTATTTCACTCACCCCTGCATGTTCTGCATGAATCCACACACCCCTGATGTTATCTGTCAAACTTTCATAGCGAATCAAAACAAACATAGTGTAGTAATAGAATTTCAACTAGAATAGGGTACGTTAATCGTTGCTTGGGACCAATAGGCTACTAAAGTGGTGAGCCAATTTAAAATCGTTAGTTTCGTATTGATTGTTGATTAAGCCCTCACCTGGTATGTAATGAACAACAGAAATACGCGATAATTCATATATTTTCAGCATATGATGCAATATCACAACTGTTGATAAAAGGAACGGATCCCATCTTATTTAAGACCTGGATGACCTGAAATGTGTGTAACCGGGTTAATACTTATTTAAATGTAATGTAATATTGAAAATGCCTTATAATGCCATGTAACAAGATACAATAAACACAAGATTTTTACGAAACAGATAATGAACGATTCAGATTTCTTTTCCAGCTGGCACTATGCTTCCCTGGAGCCGCTCATATTAGCTAACATTAAGAATTAAGTATAATAAAATGTAATTTACAATAATATTAAATGATGTAAAGTCAATAATGAAAGATATGTAATACTATAAACACTATACATATACGATAACCAATAGCTAGCTTAGCTTAGATTGACTGCACATATAAATGGTTGCTACTCCGTGATTGATCAGAATCAGTGAAATTGTACAATGAATCAATTGAATGGGGCTGGGAGTGATCGTCCATTCTCATTGTACAAGTTTCAGTGACTCTATATTTTGTAGATCAATAACGGCGCCGGCCACGTCCTTGCAATCAGGTGGGAGTAGGGAAGGAATATTAGAGTGACATTTGTTGTTTGTGGGCCGTGTTTACCTCTGCACCCCAACAAAAGACACAGAAAAGGAGATCTTGTTAGTAAGTTGGGTTCGTTGGATCAGGATTCACCTTGATAAATGATGCGACCATGGTATTAATTGAATCAGTGTTATCATGCATTATACTTGGATTTGCCCGAAGCCAAAACCAAATGGGGTATTATTGGGCCTTATTTCGGGTGTCACTACACAGTGATAAGCAAGTGATACTCAGAATAAGAGCCGTGATTACCGTACAAATCAAATGGGAATCACTTCACCGTGACGACAAGTGACAACTTTTCACCGTGATGCGACACCCGTAATAAGCCCCATTATAATATAAATCTGAAGACGTTCCATCATCGAAATGCTGAAAATAAACTTAGAACATGAGCATGAGCAAAATTGATCGCCCGCGACTGCCAACACCAAAGAGCTAAAAACCAATTCAAACAAATCAAATCAACAGACAAAACTAGGGTGAAAGCTGTAAGAGTGAATCATTACAGTATAAATCTAATGATGTTCCGTCATCAAAGAGCTGGAAGAAACTCAAATAATTTAAATCAATAGATCCAGTCTGAATGAAGGCTGCAAAAAGAGAATCATTATACAGCAATGACCCCATTTTGTCAGCTAGCAAAGTATGTGTATCTTAAACATTCATCTTGAAGGAGGAAGGTATGAAATTACAATTATGTGGAATTATTGAAAAATAACAGTCTGATGCGCGGATAGATTGACAGGATCGGGTCATAACTGTAATGTGAATATTAGGAAGATTTATCATCATCAAACTATTCTTGAATTGACCTGGAAGAATGCTTGTGAATAATTGTTATACAGATAAATTAAATTGATAAACTAAATGGTTCAAACAACAACTCCAGCCTGTAAAAAAGCTGAAAATAGGGAATCTTTACAATGTGGATCCCCCACGGTCTTCTACTCAGTAAGCAAAAGCGGCAGCCACCAGGCTAGTCGAGCTGCTCAATTTAAATATTGAAACCTTATTTTGTGAAGTTCTTAAGAATACCAATTGAAACACAATGTAAACAAATAAAAGTTAAGAGTCTCATCCGAATCAAATGATTCCAAACGATACGCATTCATAGAAATTAAGTTTAAATAGACAAAAGTAGAAAAAAGGAACAATCTCACCAAATCAGTCCAACTGAATCCCTTGCAAGCAGCTATGTTACACTTGGTGTAGTAGCTCCGTTCATAGACCCGCCCTACGGGGATCAATCTTCTGGTCGAATGTAGTCGATTGCTCCATAATGCTGGGTTTAGACAGGGCAAGTCAATTGATCAAGTCAGTTGAATTCAATTGGCTTGAAAAGTTGAGCCTGGTTCAACTTTTTTCAATTCAAGTGAGTTGATCAAGTCAGTTGAATGGCATGGTTTACACGTTCAATTCGCGTTCAAGTCAGTTGAATTCAACTGACTTGATCAATTGACTTGCCCTATCTAAACCCAGCTTAACGCGAACACGAAGCGACCGCTCACAAAATCATTAATTTCTGTACCGGGAGCACAAGCGAAGAAAAAAACAAACAACGCAGATAGCGACATCTTTTCTGATGCCTGCAAACATGATGCAACACGTTTTCTTTTTCGATTCCAAAACTTCTCGGAAAGCGAGAAAACCACCAATCACACACGTATAACCGTCCGGGAGGCAGAGTGCCAGCGCTAATCTGGCGAAATCAGCGAACGCACGCACAAAACAGAAACAAACTTATACACAACCGTATCCGAACAGGTTCGAAGCTGAACTGATGACCGAAGAGAGTACCAGAGCTGAACCAAAAAGTTGAGCACGTTTCTTCGGGACCTTCTAGTCTTAGAGTTACCTCTATGGTTGTACTGATATGCAGGTATAGAAAATCTGTTTAAAAAGTAAGAGGTTGTATCCAAGACACGACCGTAGATTAGACGTAGGATTACGAAAGGTAGTTTTGATGTCATAGCAAAAGTATAGCAAATATTTCTAGATAGAGCTGGAATTAGGGCGTAACAGCTTTTGTAAACAATGACTATCTAGATTTAATTGATTTCTTAACTCGTTATCAGTGAAAAAGTACTATTTCATTTTCATTTTGCAGCGTTTGGTGGGGCAATGCGAGCGCAAGTCCCCTCTCCAACGGGGGAGTTTGGTAAAGAAAGATGATCAAACCGATGTGTACCTTCATTCTTAAAAAGTTGTCCTTGCTCGCTTTCTAGTCTCTATATAAACAATTTTTCATACTGCCGTACTCTAACGGAACTATCAACTCTATACTTTCATCTCCTCATCTATCTACAAAAATTACCACTCTAGTCTGTTATTTGAAGTTAGCATCTTCAACTATGTAAGTCGTTGACTTCATGCAGAAGTAATATAAAACAAATAGTTAAAGTAAGATATATTAGTTCGTCTCAGGTGACACCTTTAAGTGACTAAAATCGAAGACAACAAATCAAGAAGATTGGCAACTTTGCCAGAATCCAAGCGACAGATACAGTAGCGCTGCACTTGAGTGAAGGTGGAAGCAACGCATAGAAAAATGAGCAAATACACAAACCCTTCTTCTGAGGATGTAATCTTTGCTATCAAATTCGTTCGAAGCATTTACCTTTGAGCGGCAGATGACGCGATTCTACCTGTCTCATAGCGTTTGTACGAGCGTTTGTATGAGAAAATGGAATAGTTGCCAGTCTTCTTGATTTGTTGTCTTCGCTAAAATCAACAATCAATACGAAACTAACGATTTTAAATTGGCTCACCACTTTAGTAGCCTATTGGTCCCAAGCAAACGATTAACGTACCCTATTCTAGTTGAAATTCTATTACTACACTATGTTTGTTTTGATTCGCTATGAAAGTTTGACAGATAACATCAGGGATGTGTGGATTCATGGAGAACATGCAGGGGTGAGTGAAATAGCTTGGGACTGCTTGGGACCGTTGTTCTGGTACTGAGTGAGCCAAAAATAATAATGATTTTCTTCGGGACCCAGTGGTCTTAGAGTTACCTCTATGCTAAAATGCTTCACTTAGTTTCCTTAGTGTTAGTTTCCTTAATGTTAGTTTCCTAGCTGATTTTTAAATTATATATGCTTCAACTACGCTCATAGTTCAAACACTTATCCCAAATCAAAATGAAGCACATATAAGATTAGTTACAATACCATGTACAAAAATTGGGTTTAACATTGTTCCCTGAGTAATGCTTCAATGAAAACAACAATGAAAGCTTGTCGCGCGAGTAGAAGCAGCACTGTTGGGCACTTTCTGAAATATTTCAATAGTATAATTCCCGTGCAAACCCGGATAAAAATAACCATAAAATTACAATAAAATACGATAGATTCTATTGTTGACAATTTATCTTATTGTGATTCTATTGTATTGGTCAGATAATCAAATAGTCACCACAATAGGTTTACAACAAATACTATGGAATCAAAATTTTGCACAATAAAATAACAATAAAATTTATTGTAATGAGATCAAATTTGTTAGAGAAAAAATTGATTTTTTTTTATGGTTACGGTAACTAACAACCCCCCTTTTATATTGTAAATGTCTCATAAACAATAGATTATATTGTACATAACAATAAGTTCTATTGCATTTTTATTGTTTTTGACAATAACATTTATTGTTGCTACAATAGACTTTATTGTATTGTAACAATAGGTTCTATTGTTTTTGTATGGTAAATTTTTATTCGGGAACCCATCTGTGTAAAAAAAAAATAAAATAAGGCTGTGTTCCATTTGGAAATTTAAGTGAAAATTCACCAAATGGAACACAGCCTAAGCGTTATTTGCGGAAAAACCCGCCAGTATCGCACCCAACGTCAGTGCCTATACGTAAACGTACTACGACGCGGCTCTTAAAAAAAGTAGTAGGTGTGATAATATCACTTCAGGCTAGAACTTTGGTTCTCTCAAGTAATGGTTCATCATGAGGGGAAGCTCAGTAATCCTCATCGCATGCCCATGACGCTATTCTGCCAGGGGCCTGACTGGCGGCCATGTTTTTGATGCCATCACCTGCTCTTGTCTTTCTGCTTACAACACGGTTTTCCGTCACTTTCCACCTATACGTCAGGCGGGCCGTATTTAAATAAGGCTCGTGATGTTGCCTACTGTCAAACGTATAGGATTGATATAGGGTTGCCAGCCCCTTGTATTCTGCCACGGCATGAGCCAACGATGCCGGACCTAAATCAACCGTCTTGCAAATCTTTCTGGTTTAGAAAATTAAGTTCGTAATTTGACAAGGATTAGCCTATGTTGGCAGCTTGAACACTGGATTCCGTGTGAATAGTTTCAAGATAGTTATAGAAAACAATGCTATGACGTGTGCCTGTAGATACATCCACGTAGTAATCCGATTGAATAAGTAAATCCGCATCGAACGAAATATCTAAATTATGTAAGCTACGAAAACCGCGCGAATTCCGAACGCCGTGCGAAACAACCGAAGCGATAAAAACAAGTAAGAAGTTGTATCCAAGACACGATCGTAGATTTGACGTAGGATTACGAAAGGTAGTTTTGATGCCACAGCAAAAGTATAGTAAATATTAAATTTATTTCTTAACTCGTTATCAGTGAAAAGGTACTATAGGTTGAAATTCGGAAGCAATTTGAGAATTCTGTTTTTGAGGTACTCTGTCGGTGTCCTGAACGATATGTCTTGGATACAAGCTATTACTTGAACTTTTTAACTAACTCTTATATCAGTCATTTGTGGTCCTGAAAAGGACCGATGGGTTGGAAGCTTGGAAGCCAGTTTAGAACAATGCTGTGGATTTTTTTCCTCGATGTTCTTGGAGATGATAGCGGTGCGGAAATTAAATATGTATTACCGAAAACACATCAATCACAGAAACTGAGAATATCGACGGTACCTACCACAAACGAAGTGTGTACCACATGGCAACACCACTATTACTGGATTGTACTACATGGCAACACTACTACTGGATTGAACTAGCATTTTCACCAAATGTACTAGAATGTTTTGGTTCTATCTCTTTCACTCTACTCAAAACTGAAATGCATAAAAAAATGACAAAATGATACACTCTTTGCACACTGCCAAAGAATCATTGTACACAAAATCAACTTTGTGCAAAACCAACACAAAAATACTATCCCATCTGGTGGATGATGGCACAAGCTTCTAAGAAAATTCTATTACAGCGAACCACATTATTTTAATTGATTTCTTCGCCAGTTAGTCGTCTGTCACTTCGTTTGTGGACCAATGGCTTTACTTCCCTTCCGAAGGAAGGCGTGATCAGAGATGTTATGCCGCAGAAAATCCCGGCGGCGCCGACTAGGATTGAACGCTTACCACTACACCACCGGAGCCGCTGGTTGACGCATTTGACCACAAACGTTTAGTTGCTGGGTACATTATCAAAGAGCTTTGGGGATGATGTGGATGACATCAAGGTGAGCGAATGTTCAAAGCAAATTAGTTCTTAAACAACAATAATTTATGGTGGTCCTGAAAAGGACCGTTTTGCCGTGATGGTTGAGTAATGCTGAGCTATTAAGGTGTTCAACACGGATGAGGCTGACGAGTTGTATGTTGTTTGGAACTAAGGTGACGCGCTTGGCATAGATGGCCCACAGCGGCTCACGACGAGCAACTGAATCCGATCAGCGGTTGATGGCAGCTAGCTACTGTGTTACCTGACTTATAACGAATACACGTTCTATACGAGTACCCCGAATACAACGTATGACTCGTCTAATTTTGCATAGCATTTGCAATGTAAAATGTGAGTGTTCACGATTCAGTGTCGAGTAATTTTTAGAATATCGTGTAGAGTACTCGTTAATATGTTGAAAAATCATGGCAAGTAATGTTCGTATATGTGTGCCGTTTTTCTACGTCAGTAAATTTTCCGTGGTAGGCCAGAGTAGAGTAGCCTACCGTATTACGCAGCCCACCGTAGTCTACAAAACCCACCACCAGATGGAATAAAAGCAGCATTTAGGCGGCCATGAGAGGTGACGACAAAAAAGGCCATTATAAACGGCATAACGGACACGATGACTGGCGATGGAAAACGAATGGCCTGGGTCACTGACCAATAGTCTAAGGACAGTGACCCAAAGAACGTATTTCTAGGCTACATACACCGATCAGGTCTATCATCAAAGAACCATCAAGATAAACGGTCGATAGTCTCTGGTGTAATATTCAAACCAGACAAAGCCTAGAAAATACCAAACATTACTGTGCAGACCGAAGATAGTTGAAGATAGTAAGAGGAAAGTGAAAGAGAGTGAGAGGAAAAAACGGACAGCAGGTAAATTCCCGGAATCACCATTTTGGTTCAAAGGTCCTAATGTGAACCGTTTATCTGTTAGGACCCCGCTGTAAATTTTAGACAGAAGCGCTGACCCAACGAACATTGGAAGCTGAATAAGAATAAATAAGCTTCTTCAGCTAAAAACTAGCTTGTTCAGCTTTTAACCAACTCAAATTGTTTGTTGGGGAGGTATACCTGGTAGACGTACCGATAGGCTACGCCAGTCCCCAGCCAAGTAAGGACAATTCCGGCACGAACCGCCGAAGCCGAGTCCGTCAACACACTCGGTGGCCCAGCCAGCATAAGAAGTTGAATAGCACGCGAAGGAGATTTCCAACGCCGCCGAAGGAGATAAGGAAGAAGGTGGAACGTGGAGCCGAGCGAAGCAGTCGTCGAGAAAACGTGGTGGTGGATCTGCAAGGGGCCCCGAAGAAGAAGGGAAAGACAACAGAAACAGGTCAGATAGAAATTAAGAAAGTGGGAGTGTTACATACTGTAGTGACTAAAGCCTGGTACGTAGCTGAAAAGTAATGACGTTTTTACGTGCTACGGGATAGGACACGGAATGCTAAAGAAATTTCTTTTCCTTAGCATTTCTTGACCAAGTACGCAGTTCAAAAGAAATCGGTAAAGGAAAGATCGATTACATTAGTATCGTGATCGACATGAAGGTGGCGCATTCTGAATGTAATTTCATTTTGCTTGCGTAATAATGGTCTGACCAATTATTCCGTTAGGTAATGTTGGCGTTTATTGCAAAACTGATGTTTTGGATGCATTTAAACAACATAAACACTAATAAGTGTTGATTTTACAATTTGACCACATCTCCCTATAATCTCAAAATTTAGCAGACTATAGCTGTCAAATTTTCTTTTGGGAAAAATCCTCAAAAATTACTTTTCCGTTTTCTTTTCAGCTGCGTACCAGGCTTAAGACAACTGTTGGAAACAGAATGAATATTTATTTATTCCAATGATGACTAGATCCTATACTATAATCAAAGATCCTACATCTCTCCCTTCTTTTATACTATAAATAAGTCAATTAATTAATCAGCATAATTTAACAAATTTAAGTTATAATCATTCAAGTACAAAGGCATTTTCTTCATTCGCTTCGGCCGTGGTCCAGGTTGAATTTCGGTCCTGTTCTCTGGTACTACTGGATTGGGTATTGAATCGGATGTTGGACTATCAGCAGCATTCAAGTCGAAATCAGGTACAATAGGAAGTTCATCATTTCAGTGCCAACATTTCAAAGGGGCGTAATTGCATTTGTAAACAATGGCTTTAGCCGTCGATTTCTCGCGAATAAAAGCTCAGTAATGAAAAATAATAACACCAGCAGGTAGAGGAATGTCTCCTCTACCAGCTAGCATTGTTATTTTGGATAGGTAATATTTCATTCACGCGAAATTGACGCCTAAAGTCATTGTTTACAAAAGCAATTACGCCCCTTTGAAATGTTGGCACTGATTTGTCGATACAGGATTCTTACTTCTAATATGTTTCGCGTGGTTAACATGTCGGTTTGATATGGCTCCATTGATAAGATTTTCCACGATCAGCCGAAGGAAGGAACATTCTCGACGAACTACAACGTGTGGATCCGGGTGGAAGGTGCACGATAGTTTATGTTTCTTCACGAAGTTCTTCACCACAACATGATCTCCGACGTCAATGTTCGAAGGTTTAGCTTTCCTCTTTGCATTAGTATATTTCCTACCTTTCTCCTTTGAATTTTCGTCATTTTTCCTTGCTTGATCAACATCAATTTCGCGGTTTATGTTAGGAAGCTTATCTCTAATATTCCAACCAAACATTAGTTCCGCAGGGGAAAAATTTGTTATAGAATGAGGAGTTGCTCGATATGAATGTAAGAAATCCTGCAGGTCTTTCTCCCATTTCCTACCCATAGATGCACTTATCTTTAGAGTTTTCAATAGTGTTCGGTTTTGTCTTTCCACGAGACCATTTTGGAAAGCGGCGTATGGAACTGAATGTTTTATGTTTATATTGTTGGTTTTGCAGAAAGATAGAAAATCTCCCGAAGAAAATGGTTGGCCCTTGTCACATATTATTAAATAATTTTATAATTAAATAACGAAATTTTCGTCAGGATATCCAAATCGAGCAAACATTTCTCTTAACTTTTTAATCGTTATCGCAGCTGTCATTGACGTAATTACGGCAACTTCAACAAATCAGGAATAATAATCTGTAGCTACCAGCAAATGAACCCCTGCTGTAATTTGTAATTGTAAATTAAATAAATTGTAATTAAGAGTGGATCAGCAATATTGTTTTTTTCCCGGACGGTACATAATTGTGAATTCGTAATTTCCAGCGTTCAATGCGTGGTGATGGTTTCACTCGATCTCCAAATATAACCACTAACGGTTTATGGTCGGTGATCAGGAAGAAGAATTTACCGTATAAATAGTAGTAAAACTTTTCACAGGCCCACACTAACGCTAAGGCTCCTCGCTCCGTCTGCGCATATCTTCGTTCAGTTAACGAGAGTGTCTTTGAAGCATAGCAAATTATACGATATTGTCCGTTTTTATTTCTTTCTTTGCTCCGAGGCCAACAGGACTTCCATCAGCAATCACGAAGGTATCTTCATTCACATCGTAGTATCCTAAAGTTTCCTTCTTTAGCAAAATACTTCTGATTTTTTCGAACGCTTCTTGGTGGTTTGTGTCCCAGCTAAACGTTGTCCCCTTTCTTGTCAATACGTTCAATGGATAGGTTATAGTTGCCATGTCTGGGATATAACGGTGAACGAAATTAACCAGACCTAGAAAACTCCTCACTTCTTCCGTAGATTTGGGTGGATTTAACTTTTTAATAGCGTCCAATTTTTCTTCAGCGACAGATATTCCTTGTCTAGAAATGTGGTAACCGAGAAAATCGGTCGCCCTTACAGCTTCTTCCACTTTGGTAGTATTGATCAAAATATTGTGTTTCCGCAGACGTTCTCGTAATTTAATTAATTTATCTTTATTAGGGAGGCTTTCAGCCTGGGGCTGGTTCACCTCCAACTCACGTTCTCGTACTAAACTAGTTCTAAGTGCAAGTTCATTTTCATCTTTGGCTGGGATGAGTATATCATCGATGAAAATGATCAGCCATGGAAAATCGGCGAAAATCATTTCCATGACCTTTCGAAATAATTCAGGGGCAGCCGATAATCCGAACATTAATCGTTTGTAACGCATCAGCCCAACTGGACTAATAAATGTAGTAATGTAGCGACATTCTTCCTTCAACACAACTTGGTGAAATGCTTGCTTGATATCGAGCTTGGTAAATATTTTACTCCCCCCAACTTTTTTCATCATTTGCTCCAAAGTTGGGAGCGGATGAACTTCTCGTACGACGGCTTTATTTGCTTCACGCAGATCGATAACAATACTCACTTCGTTGGTACTTTTGCGTTTCACTAACATAGGGGATACCCACTCGGACGCTTCAGTAACGCGTTCGATAATATCTTGTTTTTCTAACTCTTTTTATTTCATCAGTGTGAGTTCTTCTAGAGGAAATGGAATGCGTCGTAGACTTTGTCGAACTGGTGGAATGCTTTTATCGATTTTAATATTGGCTTCTATTCCTATACATTAACCAGCATTAACGATTAGAAATTTATTAAATTACATCTATTATTTTACATATTAATCAATCACTTCTTACCGGTGATGCAAGGGAAAGGATCAGATTCAACTACGTTCAGAAACTTGATGACACCCAACTTGATAGCAGCGTCTCCAGAAAGTAACGAACATTTCCCGAATTGGATGACGTACAACGTTTTTTCTACGCTTCTTCCTTCAAAGGCTACGTCCGTATTTACCTCGCCGAGAACCTTCAACGGAGTTTTGGATCCATAGGCATTGAATACCTTGCTACTTCCTTTCTTGATACTGTATGCCTGGAATCCAGTAGACTTCAACATCTTCCAGTCATTTTCACTGAGAATATCTTCATCAGCACCTATATCGATAATTATCCTCAGTGAATCTCCACCCACTGCTGCTGATACGAACCGCTTTCTTGATCCAAGGTGAAATAAGTCGAACACTTCGCTCTCCTCTCTCTGACTGATATCATCTCCACTAACTTCTCGAACAAACCTCTTCTTCTGAGTACGATTTTCCTGACGATCATATTTTGGGAATTTCTTACCTCTCGAACAACACCGAGCAAAATGTCCGATCTTGTTGCAAATCTTACATTTCCGAGACAATGCTGGGCAGATGGAATCATTCGAGTTGTGCCGTCCATCACACCGGAAACATCTGTTTGCGTGCTTCGTTTTGGTTTTATCCCAGGTTTTATCTACACGGTGTTCCTTCACATCTGGAGCTGCACCTGTTTGCACCGTGTTGACAATGTTCTTTTCATTGATTCCACTTTCCCAGACATTCAGTTGGAGCTGAACAGATTCATGAGCTCGACTCATTGCCAAAACCTCTTCTAGTGTATGATCTTTTTCCAGGCATTTCCGTTTCTGTTTTTCATCCTTGGTGTCCGTTTGGTCCTCGAATGAACAGTTTGTTGCTTGTTTCTTCAGACGGATTGCAAACCTATCTAGCTTTTCGTTTGCTTCAGGTGCCATTTGTCGGAATTTTTGTCTTTCATAGGTCTTCGACACACGTGGAATGAAATACTCATAAAGTAGTTGGAGAGCAGCCGGTTGTCCAACGGATGTGAATCGTCAACATTTATCTTGGACACAACCCTCCGTACATCTGACCCACCGAAGAGCATAAGCGTTTTGAATTTTTCATCATGATCAACTACATTTGTCCACTCAAGATAGGCCTCAAAGTGCTCTCGCCACTTTTCCCACCATACAGCTGTGGGTCCTTCATCGTTTTCAATGAACGGTGGAACGATTTGATTAACCTGTAAATCACAGTAGGCAGACAAATGATAAATTTGACAGAAACAATTTTTATGTATGAAGTTACAATTCTTTTTTTTTGTTTTTTAGATCAACCCATTTATCGGGCCTCTACTTTTACGTACTTCATCCTACACGGACAGAAAATTGTTTGCATTGAACCAAACAAAACTTTAGTTGTATTTGAACAAACAATTCCGGTTGAAATTATATTGCATTTTATTGTTTCTATAAAACTTATTCAAATAAATTCAACATAAGATTCTTTTTGTTTTAATAAGCCACTTTTCAATTGCAACTATTGTAAAAATAACAATATTCTATTATTAAGCCAACAATAGTTAATTTTAATTTAGCATTTATTTGCTGTGTCTATTCCCCGGGCCATGAATACAAAAATAACTACCCACTATTCCCTCGTTTTCACCCGGACAAAAATGTAAATAATAACAACAAATTTCTCATTTGATTAAGTATTGTTTTTAATTGTGAATTTCGGGAAATAAGTACGAGATTTCCGAAAATCTTGAGACTTGAGGTAAGCAAGTAAGCTGCAGTTGAAGCTGCAGTTGTTAAATATAATCAATTTTTAAGTTTTTTTTCCTTGATTTTTTTCCGTCGATCTTGTTTTCCGTACCGAGTACCAATGCTCCCGACGCCAGGAATGCACCTCCCACACCTGGACCCTACATATCGACCCATCAACTCATGAACCGGTGACCAACGGCTCCCAAAGGAAGGCGTGATCAGTGATTTTATGCCTCAAAAATTCAATTGCAATTCTGTTTGTTGCAAAAAGAAAACAAAACACAAAAAAAAAAATCGACATTATTTTTGAATCAATAAACATATTGTTATTTCTACTGCGTGAATTGTCAGCCTTCATAAAATAAATTTGATTGAATCAACAAGAAATCTCTTTTAAAAACAAACATATTTTCTTGTTGACCCAGCTGCCAAATTTGACAGCTTACGTCAAAACCATGAAAGCTCTTGTAAATTCGAAAAGATTTTCTTTTTGATTTAACAATCCATGGGTTTTAAGGGACAACAATACTGGATTGTTGAAACAATAATGATTTCTTTTTGCAGCAAAAACAACATGAAATTCTTATTGCATTTACGTCAAATATTATTACGCTTAAAATATTTTTTTCTGCGTGTACGACTCATAAATTTACGATATATCTTGTGAGATCCATCCCGATTTCTCCAGGTCTCTCCAACTCTCTGAGGGCCATCCCGATAATGTCGGGCCTCAATTCGGATTCTTCTGAACCTTGTGAGATTCATCCCGATTTCTGCGGGTCTCTCGTGATTCATTGAGGGCCATCCTGAATCTGCATCGAGCCTCAATACAGAATCTTGCAATGCTCATCTCGGACACTTCGGGTCTTGCTTATTAAATTGAGGGCCATCCCGAGACTAACGGGCCTCAGTTCAGATTACTTTGAATCCTGTAAGATTCATCCTGGTTTCACGGGTCTCATAAAATATAGTTGAGGGCCATCCCGACTGTTTCGGGCCTCAAATATTGTAAAATTTTTGATGGTAGGTTCCGTATACTCCAAAATTTTCTCGAGAAAATTGCTTCAATCAGTTTTCTTTTTATACTTTATTTTATACGTACCATGGAGAACGCCATTATTTTGATAATAATCCGTAAAAACTCCGCTCGGTTCCAAACTTTTCCGCTGCAAAAAATGCTAGATTTTCTTGAACAGTTTTTTCTCCTGTCGTTGCTAAAATGTAGTGACTAAGACAACTGTTGGAAACAGAATGAATATTTATTTATTCCAATGATGACTAGATCCTGTACTGTAATCAAAGATCCTACAACATACGTAGGGAGGAATAAAAGTGTTAGTAGAATCCGACAATAAAAAGTGGTAATTTGGAATATTGAAGTGCTGTAGGAGTTTTTGCTGTATCCAGTGCGATCATTCCTTGCCAGGTGGAAACTAGTTCGGTAAGCGTGTCGACCCTGAGGCCATTGTAGTCAGGGATTCTCAGGATCGCTCCCAACTGAGGTAGCTAGCACTTACAAAAATTGGACGAACTATACGTTGTATTCGGGGTACTCGTATACAACGTATATTCGTTATAAGTCAGGTAACACAGTAGCTTAGCTAACTGCTTGCGGGGAGCCTTTCGTTGTGTACTGGAGAACACCACCGCTCATCACACGCGGTGATTGAATGAACATCGTTCGGTGAGACCAGATGGAATTCAATTCTGAAGTCTGTCTTAGGGAAAGCGCTATTCGCTGGCAATCGGTGATAATTTTAATTATCATAGCAACAGTTGCATTTTCAATAGCCATTTTGAAAAGTGATAAAGTCTTGATTTTAACAGATTCGTAGAAAAATTTCCTATTGATTGGCGTATTAAGAATTACAATCCATCATCTCTAGATGAAAATCAAACCACTTTCATGCCGCCACCGACTTTGATTTTTGAAATTGCACCCCCAATATTACCTTAAAAAACATGGTATGTTAGATTTAAACTTATCGGAACTGATATCCGATTGACAAACCGATACTGATATCCGATCCTTGACAAGTACGCGCCACTTTTCAAATATACCAATCTACATTGATCGTTTCTCTTCATCGACTCTCTCTTTCTTTGATAAGTTAGCTGCATTCATATTTCGAGCTAATTTTTCTACATAGTCTATCCAGTATTTTACGATCGCTTATGGCCGCCACAATCTGGCTGAGTTTCTGGTAGGGAACATAAGATTTGAAGTTTGGCTTGTGTTGTTTGACGTGTAAACGATCAAATTTGAACGTTTACACGTCAAACGACACAACCCAAACGTCAAATCATATGTTCCCTACCAAAAACTCAGCCAGATTGTGGCGGCCATAAGCGCTCGTGAAATGCTGGATTAACAGAAACTATTACCAACAATCAATACGAAACTAACGATTTTAAATTGGCTCACCACTTTAGTAGCCTATTGGTCCCAAGCAAACGATTAACGTACCCTATTCTAGTTGAAATTCTATTACTACACTATGTTTGTTTTGATTCGCTGTGAAAGTTTGACAGATAACATCAGGGGTGTGTGGATTCATGCAGAACATGCAGGGGTGAGTGAAATAGCTTGGGACTGCTTGGGACCGTTGTTCTGGTACTGAGTATGCCAAAAATAATTATGATTTTCTTCGGGACCCAGTGGTCTTAGAGTTACCTCTATGCTATTACCAACAATTAATACGAAACTAACGATTTTAAATTGGCTCACTACTTGACTAGCCTATTGGTCCCAAGCAAACGATTAACGTACCCTATTCTAGTCGAAATTCTAGTACTACGCAATGTTTGTTTTGATTCGCTATGAAAGTTTGACAGATAAAATGAGGGGTTATTGGTTTTTCCTATGTTTCGAGGGGTGAATCGATTAGCTTGGGGCCGAAGAGAGTACCAGAGCTGAGCCAAAAAGTTGAGCACGTTATTTCGGGACCTTCTAGTCTTAGCAATAGCAATACCTCTATGATATTACCAACAATCAATACGAAACTAACGATTTTAAATTGACTCACCACTTGACTAGCCTATTGATCCCAAGCAAACGATTAAAGTACCCTATACTAGTCAAAATTCTAGTACTACCACAAACGAAGTGACAGACGACTAACTGGCGAAGAAACCCATTAAAATAATGTGGTTCACTGTAATAGAATTTTCTTGGAAGCTTGTGCCATCATCCACCAGATGGGTTAGTTTTTTTGTTTTGATTTGAACAAAGTTGATTTTGTGTACAATGAGTCTTTGACAGTGTGCAAAGAGTGTATCATTTTGTCATTTTTCTATGCATTTCAGTTTTGAGTAGAGTGAAAGAGATAGAACCAAAACATTCTAATACATTTGGTGAAAATGCTAGTACAATCCAGTAGTAGCAACAATCAATACGAAACTAACGATTTTAAATTGGCTCACCACTTTAGTAGCCTATTGGTCCCAAGCAAACGATTAACGTACCCTATTCTAGTTGAAATTCTATTACTACACTATGTTTGTTTTGATTCGCTATGAAAGTTTGACAGATAACATCAGGGGTGTGTGGATTCATGCAGAACATGCAGGGGTGAGTGAAATAGCTTGGGACTGCTTGGGACCGTTGTTCTGGTACTGAGTGAGCCAAAAATAATAATGATTTTCTTCGGGACCCAGTGGTCTTAGAGTTACCTCTATGGTACGGTAATCGTTTGCTTGGGACCAATAGGCTACTAAAGTGGTGAGCCAATTTAAAATCGTTAGTTTCGTATTGATTGTTGGTAGTAGTGTTGCCATGTGGTACACTGAAAAATTGAAATAGCAGGTTAGTCACCAAGATTTTCGAGCCGCTCCGTCTGTCACTTCGTTTGTGGTACTACGCAATGTTTGTTTTGATTCGCTATGAAAGTTTGACAGATAAAATGATGGGTTATTGGTTTTCCCTATGTTTCGAGGGGTGAATCGATTAGCTAGTTCGGTAAGCGTGTCGACCCTGAGGCCATTGTAGTCAGGGATTCTCAGGATCGCTCCCAACTGAGGTAGCTAGCACTTACAAAAATTGGACGAACTATACGTTGTATTCGGGGTACTCGTATACAACGTATATTCGTTATAAGTCAGGTAACACAGTAGCTTAGCTAACTGCTTGCGGGGAGCCTTTCGTTGTGTACTGGAGAACACCACCGCTCATCACACGCGGTGATTGAATGAACATCGTTCGGTGAGACCAGATGGAATTCAATTCTGAAGTCTGTCTTAGGGAAAGCGCTATTCGCTGGCAATCGGTGATAATTTTAATTATCATAGCAACAGTTGCATTTTCAATAGCCATTTTGAAAAGTGATAAAGTCTTGATTTTAACAGATTCGTAGAAAAATTTCCTATTGATTGGCGTATTAAGAATTACAATCCATCATCTCTAGATGAAAATCAAACCACTTTCATGCCGCCACCGACTTTGATTTTTGAAATTGCACCCCCAATATTACCTTAAAAAACATGGTATGTTAGATTTAAACTTATCGGAACTGATATCCGATTGACAAACCGATACTGATATCCGATCCTTGACAAGTACGCGCCACTTTTCAAATATACCAATCTACATTGATCGTTTCTCTTCATCGACTCTCTCTTTCTTTGATAAGTTAGCTGCATTCATATTTCGAGCTAATTTTTCTACATAGTCTATCCAGTATTTTACGATCGCTTATGGCCGCCACAATCTGGCTGAGTTTCTGGTAGGGAACATAAGATTTGAAGTTTGGCTTGTGTTGTTTGACGTGTAAACGATCAAATTTGAACGTTTACACGTCAAACGACACAACCCAAACGTCAAATCATATGTTCCCTACCAAAAACTCAGCCAGATTGTGGCGGCCATAAGCGCTCGTGAAATGCTGGATTAACAGAAACTATTACCAACAATCAATACGAAACTAACGATTTTAAATTGGCTCACCACTTTAGTAGCCTATTGGTCCCAAGCAAACGATTAACGTACCCTATTCTAGTTGAAATTCTATTACTACACTATGTTTGTTTTGATTCGCTGTGAAAGTTTGACAGATAACATCAGGGGTGTGTGGATTCATGCAGAACATGCAGGGGTGAGTGAAATAGCTTGGGACTGCTTGGGACCGTTGTTCTGGTACTGAGTATGCCAAAAATAATTATGATTTTCTTCGGGACCCAGTGGTCTTAGAGTTACCTCTATGCTATTACCAACAATTAATACGAAACTAACGATTTTAAATTGGCTCACTACTTGACTAGCCTATTGGTCCCAAGCAAACGATTAACGTACCCTATTCTAGTCGAAATTCTAGTACTACGCAATGTTTGTTTTGATTCGCTATGAAAGTTTGACAGATAAAATGAGGGGTTATTGGTTTTTCCTATGTTTCGAGGGGTGAATCGATTAGCTTGGGGCCGAAGAGAGTACCAGAGCTGAGCCAAAAAGTTGAGCACGTTATTTCGGGACCTTCTAGTCTTAGCAATAGCAATACCTCTATGATATTACCAACAATCAATACGAAACTAACGATTTTAAATTGACTCACCACTTGACTAGCCTATTGATCCCAAGCAAACGATTAAAGTACCCTATACTAGTCAAAATTCTAGTACTACCACAAACGAAGTGACAGACGACTAACTGGCGAAGAAACCCATTAAAATAATGTGGTTCACTGTAATAGAATTTTCTTGGAAGCTTGTGCCATCATCCACCAGATGGGTTAGTTTTTTTGTTTTGATTTGAACAAAGTTGATTTTGTGTACAATGAGTCTTTGACAGTGTGCAAAGAGTGTATCATTTTGTCATTTTTCTATGCATTTCAGTTTTGAGTAGAGTGAAAGAGATAGAACCAAAACATTCTAATACATTTGGTGAAAATGCTAGTACAATCCAGTAGTAGCAACAATCAATACGAAACTAACGATTTTAAATTGGCTCACCACTTTAGTAGCCTATTGGTCCCAAGCAAACGATTAACGTACCCTATTCTAGTTGAAATTCTATTACTACACTATGTTTGTTTTGATTCGCTATGAAAGTTTGACAGATAACATCAGGGGTGTGTGGATTCATGCAGAACATGCAGGGGTGAGTGAAATAGCTTGGGACTGCTTGGGACCGTTGTTCTGGTACTGAGTGAGCCAAAAATAATAATGATTTTCTTCGGGACCCAGTGGTCTTAGAGTTACCTCTATGGTACGGTAATCGTTTGCTTGGGACCAATAGGCTACTAAAGTGGTGAGCCAATTTAAAATCGTTAGTTTCGTATTGATTGTTGGTAGTAGTGTTGCCATGTGGTACACTGAAAAATTGAAATAGCAGGTTAGTCACCAAGATTTTCGAGCCGCTCCGTCTGTCACTTCGTTTGTGGTACTACGCAATGTTTGTTTTGATTCGCTATGAAAGTTTGACAGATAAAATGATGGGTTATTGGTTTTCCCTATGTTTCGAGGGGTGAATCGATTAGCTTGGGACCGAAGAGAGTACCAGAGCTGAGCCAAAAAGTTCAGCACGTTATTTCGGGACCTTCTAATCTTAGAGTTACCTCTATGCTATTACCACAAACGAAGTGACAGACGCTCCGGCTCGAAAACTTTGGTGACTAACCTGCTATTGCAATTTTTCAGTGTACCACATGGCAACACCACTACTACTGGATTGTACCACACTAGCATTTTCACCATATGTACTAGAATGTTTTGGTTCTATCCAGGCATGGAAAATCATTTGCATTCATTTCGTGCATTCATTTACATTCATTTGCCCCTAACTTTTTTCATCAACAGAATTCCGCAAAATGATGTATGAAGCTTTTGTAGGTTTTATTATTAACTACAACTTTTGTCAACAACTTAAATCCGTATCTCTTATGTATGACGAACCAGAGCGAACAGAAGCCACTACTGTTTTTCAGTGAATGTATTTTACATTCACTGAAAAACAGTAACAAGTTCTGCCCGCTCTAATTCGTGATGCATAAGAGATACACATTTGAGTTATGGGCAAAAGTTGTTGCTAATAACAAAACCTACTAAAGCTCCATACATCATTTTGCGGATTGCTGTTGATGAAAAAAGTTAGAGGCAAATGAATGTAAATGATTGCATGAAATGAATGTAAATGAATTTCCATGCCTGGTTCTATCTCTTTCACTCTACTCAAAACTGAAATGCATTAAAAATGATAAAAAGATACGCACTCTTTGCACACTGTCAAAGAATCATTGTACACAAAATCAACTTTGTTCAAATCAAAACAAAAAAACTAACCCATCTGGTGGATGATGGCGCAAGCTTCCAAGAAAATTCTGTTACAGTGAACCACATTATTTAAATGGATTTCTTCGCCAGTTAGTCGTCTGTCACTTCGTTTGTGCTATTACTAAGCATATTAGACGATAATAACAGCTGAACATTTTTTTTTTTGGAACCAAGTTATAAATGAAAGAGAGAGTCGATGAAGAGAATCGATCAATGTAGATTGGTCTAATTGAATGTTAACGCGGGAAATGTCCAGAAAATACACTAACAAATTTATGGTGTTCCTGAAAAGGACCGTTTTGTCGTGATGGTTGAGTAATGCTGAGCTATTAAGGTGTTTTACACAGATAAGGCTGGCGAGCTGTATGTTGTTTGGAACGGTGACGAACTTGGCATAGATGACCCACAGCAGCTCACGACGAGCAACTGAAATCCGATCAGTAGCGGTGCGCAAGTTCTTCCTCCTTCATCGGCGAATGGACCGCTCAGTGGGCTGCAGCTAACACTTGCGGGCAGCCTTTCGTCGTGTTCTGTAGAACAATCTACAAATTCGATTTTCAAACCTGTGTTAGGGAAAGCGCTTTTCACAGTCAATCTGTGAAAATTTTCATTATTATAGCAACAGTTGCCTATTCGTGCAATTTTCAATAGCAACCTTTTGAAAATTGATAAGGTGTTCATTTAAGTAGATTCGTAGATCACATTACAACCGATTGGCTTGTTTAGAATTAATATTCATCCGCTATTGACAGAGTTATAAGTGATCAAATCCTGACCACTTTTCGTAACGCGGTCGATTTTGTTTTTTTTTTAAATTGCACCCCCAATATGTTGCCAAAAGACGTAATCCTACGTCAAAAACTGATTGCTAAGGTAGTACATCCTTTGGTTGGCAAGTTACTGCAGTAGCTGGAGCACCTAGGTAATGTAATGTAATGAATGTAATAATTTAAATTTGGAACCAAGAGTCAAAAAAAAAAAGGTTCGCTGATTGATGGAACATTAGGTTGATCGTTGAACTAATGGTGAGCTGGTGTAGAAGCGTTATGCACCAGTTGAGTTGCTCAAGTTACTTGATTTAATGAGTGAGTGTGTGATCACAAATGTTTTGTTCTCAAGAAATAAAAATCTTTCTAGGCCCCTCCCCATGGACATGGAGGTTGACGGTACTGAAGCAAAGGTTTATGTTTATTTTTTTTATATTTGCAACGATGATGATTTCCTATAGTGACACATATCACCTTCTTAATGCTTCAGTATGCCTCAAACGAATAATTCTTGGTTGTTGATAGAACTTCCTTGATGAAATCGGTTGCTTCATGCAGACTGAGCAATTCTGATTATAGTATCAGATTTGCTCTGTATACAGAGGAACTGGGAGGGCTTATAAGAAACTTCTCACCAATAAAGTTATGATCTTCTAGTAAATTTTGCATATCATTTTATTAAAATTTTATTTTATTTTAGCATATTATTTTTGTTTCAGTCAATTGGCATTAGCATACGATACAAAAGATTTGATATTACTTGCTCGTCTTTGTGTAAAATAATCAATAATACATTTGAAAGTTTTTTCAAGTTTTTGTGATCTGATAGATTTCCCAGATTGGTTAGAAGTTTCGAAGCTAACGCATGTCCACAGGCATAATAGAAAGATAGGCAGAAAAAGTGTATCATGAAGAATGGTTGCATGCACTTGCTATAGATGAGTGATTTTCGGAGTTTTGAATTCGTTAGATGTTGTAATGGGGATTTGTATTTGTTGGATACGGGAGGAGATTGGAGGGCGGGTGTTTGACGCATAAAGCCTGTCAATTTCGCTTTCAGAGTGTCGCAGTCAGCGGTTTTATGATTCGTGAGCGCTCGCGATTCGTAGAATCTTTGATTGTGACTGCTAGTGGATTTGGCGGGTTTTGTGTGTCAGACGCTTGCCTTTTGGCCTCTTCTTGTGTCTAGGGTGTGCAAGGTATCATTATAGCGTCTAATGGTTTTCAGATTCCTGGTTGGGTGAGATACATTTGTGAGAATATCTTTTTGAGATTTTACTAGTCACGTTTTGTGTGTAGTTTATATTTTATTTATTTCATGTAATTATCGTAAATAATAGTTATTCAATAATAGATAATTCATCCATATATTCAATAATACATTTACGAATGACTATAATTTGGATACCTAACAATTGGACAGAATCACTAGCAAGAATAGGTTGCGGGGTGTTCGCGTTCGAAAATATCGAAAGACATTACATTGGAGGCGGATTCTGGTACGGAATTACAGGCTGCTATTTTGAGCAACTTATCGTCATAAAATTAAAAATTACATTTAGATATTGATCAAAAAATGTAGATAGTAAGTTAGATATGTTATGGTATGAACTTTTGCAATTTTGTTGTTTTGTGTTTTTATTTTTTTGTTTTATTATTCATGTTAATTTTTTTTTTTAGTTAATTATTCTTGAACGCAGTTAAAACTAGGAGATGAGGAAGAAATGTAATCATTTGGTGCAAACACACACACACACGCACACATACACACACAGATACACACACACACACACAGATACACACACACACACACACACACACACACACACACACACACACACACACACACACACACACTCACACACACACACACACTCACACACACACACACAGACACACACACACACACACACACACACACACACACACACACACACACACACACACACACACACACACACACACACACACAGGCTACAAATGGTGAATTGACAACCTGGGAAGAGCGTTTTTCCTATCTCTGGTCCTCACAAGTTCCTACCTCACACCTCCCCGTGGTGTAGCCTGGGCAATGTTGTCCTTCTGACAATAGCAAAGTGAGGGGGTGCGACGCGAACACTGGCGCGGTAACCATAACACGGCGATCGAGGAAATGCTTCGTCAACCCGCAGGAGTGCCAACCGGCACATTAGGATCGACGCCAGTAAGATCCTTATTATGGCATACTGGATACGGCATGGAACTATGGACACGACACGGTACAATGGATTGGATACCACGCTACAGGGCTGACAGTCGTGCTATTCTGCTCCCTAATTAAAGAAGGGTGACACCTTCTTGAAATGGCGAGTGGGCTAATAGTGCGGCTGCCCCCGTCCCGGTAAAACCTTGGCAGGCCTCCGGATACGTTCAAAACTCGTCACCAATTGGTGATTGGTGATTAGTAGACTCAGATGTAACATTCCTGACTTACGCCGATCTGGCTCTGAACACGGCCCCCATGAAGGACCGTGTCAACCCTAGCATGGCCTCCCTGCTTGCATAGATAACCATGGGATCACGATAGGCGACTACATACAACGAGTGGAGATAGCGGCCCGGAGGGGGGACCCAACAGAATGGAGAAAAACGGAGAAAAAAACAAAAAAGAAGAAAATGAGAAAACCCAAAAAAATATGAAGGACGACGGCAAGACGCCAGAAATTGAAAACGGAGGAGCGAACGTGTTCGCAAGGAGCGGGATATTGCAGAGATCACCAGTGTTGAACCTGGAGGCAACAGCGAGTTCCAACAGCAGCAGTAAGCCCCAAGGTGAGCAGCAAGGACACCAAGGAGAGCTAGGTCTTATGCTAAGCCAGGTGTTCACACCGAAATCCAGCAGTAGCACACCCCAAGAAGGATTGCAGCTTGGGAAGACCAAATTGATGGAGGTCAGGAGGAGGATCAATGAACTCCATGACTTCATCAAGGATAAGAGCAACGTCCACAAGGCAATAAAGGAAATGGTGACGGGCATCAAATCCGCCATTATTGCTGCCGAACGTGAACAGGATGCGCTGAGGACGAGGTCCGTAACTGCCGAAAGGGCACTGATCGAGGCCAAGGAGAAAGCAGCAGCTGAAATACAGGAGACGCCAAAGGGACCTCGAAATCCACGCTCGGAGAAGAGGAAAAGGGAAACTCCAGGAGAGGAAGAGGAGTTGAAAAAAGTCAAGAACGACAAAGAAGACAACAAGGAGGAAGGCTGGCGTACCGTCGAGAAGCCAAAGGAGAAGTGGAAAAAACGGAAGGAAAAAGACATGAAGAAGAAAGCTGAACAGAAGAAGGTGATACCCAGGACTCGTCGGGAGCGAAGTAAGGGCGATGCTCTGATCGTCGAAGCTAAGGACAAAACGTCGTATGCAGCACTCCTCCGGAAGGTACGAGAGGATCCGGAGTTGAAGCAACTAGGAGAGAACGTGGTGAAAACCAGGCGAACCCAGAAAGGCGAGATCCTCTTTGAGCTGAAGAAGGATCCTGCTATCAAGAGCTCAGCCTTCAAGGAGCTCGTCGAAAAGTCTCTTGGCGAAGGGGCGAGCGTAAGAGCTCTATCCCAGGAGACAGTGGTCGAGTGCAGGGACCTGGACGAGATCACCACAGAAGAGGAGCTAAGAAGTGCGTTGAGAGTGCACTGCGATCTGGGAGATGTCCCGATGTCAATCCGCATGAGGAAGGCGTACGGCGGCATGCAAACGGCGGTTATACGGCTTTCGACAGCTGCAGCGAATAAGCTGTTGGAGACGGGCAAGGTCAAGGTTGGCTGGTCATTGTACTCGCTGAAAGCCACTCCTCGGGTTACCAAGCAATTGGAGCGATGCTTCAAGTGCATGGGATTCGGTCACCAGGCGAGGAACTGCAATGGCCCTGACAGATCTGATCTGTGCAGGAAATGCGGAGAGAAAGGCCATATTGCAAGAGGCTGCACGAAGCATCCGAGGTGTATGCTCTGCAAAAAAGAGGACGGTAACGATCATACGACGGGAGGCTTCAAATGCCTAGCATACAAAAAGGCGATGGCAGGCCAACAGTAATGGAGGTAACCCAAATAAACCTCAATCATTGCGACATTGCTCAGCAACTGTTGTGGCAGTCGACAACAGAAACAAAGTGCGACGTTGCAATCATTGCGGAACCGTATCGAGTCCCTCCCGATAACGGTAACTGGGTTGCGGATAGAGCTGGGATGGCAGCTATACAAGTTATGGGCAGATACCCCATTCAAGAAGTGGTTGCGAGCTCATACGAAGGCTTCGTCATCGCCAAAATCAACGGAATCTTCATGTGTAGTTGTTACGCACCCCCCAGATGGACGATTGAGAAGTTCTACAAGATGCTTGATGGACTTACCGAAGAGCTGGTCGGACGACGACCGGTAGTCATCGGAGGAGACTTCAATGCTTGGGCAGTGGAGTGGGGAAGCAGGTGTTCCAATGCAAGAGGGCACAGTCTGCTGGAAGCTCTGGCAAAACTGGAAGTTATGCTGGCCAATAAAGGCACCAGCAGCACTTTTCGCAGAGATGGCCGAGAATCCATTATCGACGTTACTTTCTGCAGTCCGTCGCTGATTGCAAACATGGATTGGAGAGTGTGCGAAGGATATACCCATAGCGACCATCAGGCGATACGATATGGCATCGGTCAACGGAATACTGTGGCAGTACGGAGGACGAGAACTTGTGACCGAAAGTGGAAGACGAAAGCTTTCGACAAGGATTTGTTCGTTGAGGCACTTCGTGTGGACGGGAGTCCCGTAGATCTAAATGCGGACGAGCTGACAGAAACGTTAGTGAGAGCATGTGACACGACCATGCCGAGGAAACTGGAGCCAAATAACAGACGGCGTCCAGTCTACTGGTGGAACGAGGCACTTAGTACTCTCCGCGCTAGTTGTCTCAGAGCCAGAAGACGTGTTCAGAGAGCAAGAACGGAAGCAGACAGAGAGGAACGAAGAGAAGTGTTTCGAGCGGCCAGGGCCGCTTTTAAACGAGTGATTAAGCAGAGCAAGTCGAACTGTTTTAAGGAGCTGTGTCAAGACTCTGATGCCAACCCCTGGGGCGACGCATACCGAGTCGTGATGGCGAAGATCAGAGGTCCAACGATGCCCGCTGAAATGTGCCCAGAGAAGCTGAAAGTCATCGTGGAAGGACTTTTCCCGAAGCACGACCCAACAACCTGGCCACCTACACCGTACGGAGAAAGAGAGGGAGATAACGTCGAAATCACCAACGAGGAGCTCGTAGTAGTGGCGAAAGGATTGAAGGTGAAGAAAGCTCCCGGTCCGGATGGAATCCCCAACGTAGCGTTGAAAGCGGCGATCCAGTCATCCCCGGACATGTTCAGGATGGTGCTGCAGAAATGCCTGAACGAGGGTCACTTCCCTGACAGGTGGAAGATACAGAAGCTAGTGTTGCTGCCGAAACCAGGAAAACCGCCGGGGGATCCAGCATCATACAGGCCTATATGCCTGCTGGATACACTCGGAAAACTCTTGGAGAGGATCATCCTAAACAGGCTGACGAAATACACGGAGAGTGAGCACGGATTGTCGGAGAGGCAGTTCGGATTCCGGAAAGGGAGATCGACGGTGGATGCAATTCGGACAGTGGTCGAGAGAGCTGAAAAGGCGTCCAAACAGAAGCGGAGAGGGGATCGATATTGCGCCGTCATAACGATCGACGTCAAGAATGCGTTCAACAGCGCCAGCTGGGAGGCCATCGCCGATGCACTGCATAGAATGAGGGTCCCTGACTACCTGTGCAGGATCCTGAGGAGTTATTTCCAGAACCGGGTTCTGGTCTACGAGACAGACATAGGACAGAGATCGATTAGGATCACAGCGGGAGTTCCACAAGGCTCCATCCTTGGTCCAACGCTCTGGAACGGGATGTACAACGGCGTGCTAACGCTGAAACTGCCCAAAGGAGTTGAGATCGTTGGCTTTGCGGACGACGTCGTCTTGACGGTAGCAGGCGAGACGCTGGAAGAGGTGGAAGTGTTGTCAACCGAGGCAATCGACATGATTGGTAACTGGATGAAAGGAGCGAAGCTGCAAATAGCCCACCACAAAACGGAAGTGTTATTGGTCAGTAACTGTAAAGCGGTACAGCGGGCGGAAATCACCGTCGGGGAGCACACCATAGCCTCGAAGCGTGTGTTAAAATACCTGGGAGTGATGATCGATGACCGGCTAAACTTCAACAGCCACGTCGAATATGCCTGTGAGAAGGCTTCGAAGGCCATCAACGCGATAGCTAGAATCATGCCGAACAACGCTGGTCCCAGCAGTAGCAAGAGGCGTCTTCTGGCCAGCGTGTCATCATCGATACTGAGATATGGAGGTCCAGCCTGGGTTCCAGCGCTGGAAACGAAGCAGAACCAAAGGAAACTGAGCAGTACGTTCCGGCTTATGGCCATGCGAGTCGTGAGTGCGTACAGAACCATCTCGTCGGAAGCAGTATGCGTTATCGCCGGTATGATCCCTATCGGCATCACCCTGGCGGAGGACAGTGAGTGCTACAGGCAGAGAGAAGCCGGAAGAGTACGGAAAGTTGTGAGAGTGGAGTCATTGGCTAAGTGGCAACAGGAGTGGAACACGACGGAGAACGGTAGATGGACACATAGACTAATACCGATTCTTTCGACCTGGGTGAACAGAAAACACGGAGAAGTCAATTTCCACCTAACGCAGTTCCTGTCTGGCCACGGCTGCTTCAGGAAATACCTGCATCGGTTCGGACACGCAGCGTCACCCCTCTGTCCGGAGTGTGGCAACGTCGATGAAACGCCGGAGCATGTGGTCTTTGACTGTCCAAGGTTCGAGGCAGTGCGAACGGAGATGCCCGTCCTTAACGTGGAGAATGTCGTCGATGAAATGTGTCGAGAGGAGGACTCTTGGAATGCCGTCAGCAGGGCAGTCACACAGATTATGTCAGAGCTGCAGCGTAAATGGAGAGAAGAGCAGCGATCTAGCAACGCCAGCTAGCGCTGAGAGTACGACAAGTGCATGAGCACAGCCACCCCCCGAAGTAGTCGCTTCACAGTGGTCCCGGGGGGATCCAGGCAGAGGAGAGAGTAAGGAATGGGTTTTAGTGGAGCTGCACTAGGCAACTAGTGGATACCACACCGTGCCACCTTCACTACAGGCCAGGCTTCTTGAAGCTTTCCTAAACCTTACTATAAAAAAAAAAAAAAAAAAAAAAAAAAAAAAACACACACACACACACACACACACACACACACACACACACACACACACACACACACACACACACACACACACACACACAAACACACACACACACACACACACACACACACACACACACACACACATACAGACACATGGGCTACAAATGGTGAGTTGACAACCTAGCTCTGGTTCTCACAAGTTCCTACCTCACGCCTCCCCGTGGTGTAGCCTGGGCAATGTTGTCCTTCTGACAATAGCAAAGTGAGGGGGTGCGACGCGAACACTGGCGCGGTAACCATAACACGGCGATAGAGGAAATGCTTCGTCAACCCGCAGGAGTGCCAACCGGCACATTAGGATCGACGCCAGTAAGATCCTTATTACGGCATACTGGATACGGCATGGAACTATGGACACGACACGGTACAATGGATTGGATACCACGCTACAGGGCTGACAGTCGTGCTATTCTGCTCCCTAAGTAAAGAAGGGTGACACCTTCTTGAAATGGCGAGTGGGCTAATAGTGCGGCTGCCCCCGTCCCGGTAAAACCTTGGCAGGCCTCCGGATACGTTCAAAACTCGTCACCAATTGGTGATTGGTGAGTAGTAGGCTCAGATGTAACATTCCTGGCTTACGCCGATCTGGCTCTGAACACGGCCCCCATGAAGGACCGTGTCAACCCTAGCATGGCCTCCCTGCTTGCATAGATAACCATGGGATCACGATAGGAGACTACATACAACGAGTGGAGATAGCGGCCCGAAGGGGGGACCCATCAGAATGGATAAAATTGGAGAAAAAAATAAAAATGAAGAAAAAGAAAAAACCAAAAAAAATATGAAGAACGACGGCAATACGCCAGACAGTGAAAACGGAGGAGCAAACGTGTTCGCAAGGAGTGGGATATTGCAGAGATCACCAGTGTCGAACCTGGGGGTCACTGCGAGTTCCAGCAGCAGCAGTAAGTTTCAAGAAGAGCAGCCAGGCGTTGGGCTAAGCCACATATTCACACCAATATCCAGTAGTAGCAAATCCCAAGAACTGCAGCTCGGGAGAACCAAAATGACGGAGGTCAGGAGGAAGATCGATGATCTCTATGTGTTCGTGAAGGATAAAAACAACGTACACAAAGAGATCAAGCAACTTGTGACCGGTATCAAATCCGGCATAACAGTGGCAGATCGGGAATGTCAAGAGTGGAGAAAAAGGGCCGAAAATGCCGAAAAGGCTCTGCTGGAGGCCAAGGAGAACATAAGACTGGCTCAAGCACATGAGACTCCGAAGGGACCCACAAATCCACGTCCTGAAAAGAGAGATAGGGACACGCCAGGAGATGAGGAGGAGCCCAAAAAACGCAGGGACGACGAGGAAGGCATCAAGGAGATGGGAGAAAATGGTGCGTGGCGTAAAGTCGAGAACCAGAAGGAGAGGAAGAAAAAACAGAAGGAAGATGAAGTGAGGAAGAAGGAAGAGGAAGCGAGGAGGAAGGAAGAAGCAGCGAGGAAGAAGGAAGAGAAGAAGAAGGAAGACAGGAAGAATAAGGAGAAGCCTAGGCCTCGTAGGGAGAGAAGTAAGGGTGACGCTCTGGTTGTTGAGGCGAAGGACAAAACGTCCTACGCAGCACTCCTCCGGAAAGTGAGAGAGGATCCGGAGTTGAAACAACTAGGCGAGAATGTGGTGAAAACCAGGCGAACCCAGAAAGGCGAGATGCTATTCGAGCTGAAAAGGGACCCTACGGTTAAGAGCTCAGCTTTTAAGGAGCTCGTCGAAAAATCTCTTGGCGAGACGGCGAACGTAAGAGCCTTATCCCAGGAGTCAGTGGTCGAGTGCAGGGATCTGGACGAGATCACAACAGAAGACGAGTTGAAAAGTGCGCTGAAGGTGCAATGCAACCTGGGAGACGTACCGATGGCAATTCGGTTGAGAAAGGCGTATGGTGGCACGCAGACGGCGTCGATACGACTTTCTTCGGACGCAGCTAACGAGCTGCTGAAGACTGGCCGAATCAAGGTTGGGTGGTCAGTGTGCCCGTTGAAAGCTATTCCTCGGGTATCTAAGAAAATGGAGAGATGCTACAAATGCATGGGCTTCGGTCACCAGGCGAGACACTGCAAAGGCCCTGACAGATCTGATCTGTGCAGGAAATGCGGAGAGAAGGGGCACGTTGCAAAAGACTGTACAAAGCAACCGAGGTGCATGCTCTGCAAAAAGGAGGACGGAAATGGCCATGTGACGGGAAGTTTCAGGTGCCCTGAGTTCAAGAAGGCGATGGTGGGCCAGCAATAATGAAGGTAACCCAAATAAATCTCAATCATTGTAACACAGCACAGCAACTGTTGTGGCAGTCAACAACGGAAACAAAGTGCGACGTTGCAATCATTGCAGAGCCATACCGAGTCCCTCTCGATAATGGTAACTGGGTGGCGGATAGAGCAGGAATGGCGGCCATACAAGTCATGGGCAGGTATCCCATACAACAAGTGGTGGCAAGCTCATATGAAGGTTTCGTGATCGCCAAAATCAATGGAATCTTTGTATGTAGTTGCTACGCACCCCCGAGATGGACAATTGAGCAGTTCCACCAGATGCTAGATGGGCTCACCGAAGAGCTCATTGGACGGAGACCAGTCGTCATCGCAGGAGACTTCAATGCTTGGGCAGTGGATTGGGGGAGCAGATGTACCAACGCAAGAGGGTATAGCCTGCTGGAAGCTCTGGCAAAGTTGAACGTCAGTCTGGCCAACGAAGGAACCATCAGCACCTTCCGCAAAGATGGTAGGGAATCCATTATCGACGTTACTTTCTGCAGTACGTCGCTAATGGCAAATATGAACTGGACAGTGTGCGAGGAGTACACCCATAGTGACCATCAGGCGATCCGGTACAGTATCGGCGAACGAACACCGGTGGAAATGCGGAGGACGAAAGTAAGCGAGCGGAAGTGGAAGACGAAGGCATTCAATAAGGATCTCTTCATCGAAGCTCTAAGGGTAGACAACAGCGTCCCGGGCCTAAGCGCGAATGAGTTGACCGAATTATTAGCAAGGGCATGTGACACAACTATGCCGAGAAAACTGGAGCCAACGAACAGGCGGCGTCCAGCCTACTGGTGGAACGAGGAAATTAGCACCCTCCGTGCTACTTGTCTTCTAGCCAGAAGGCGTGCTCAGAGAGCAAGAACAGAAGCAGACAGAGAGGAGCGCAGGGTGGTGTTCCGAGAGGCCAGGGCTGCACTGAAACGAAAGATAAAGCTGAGCAAGTCAAATAGTTTCAAGGAGTTGTGCCGCGATACCGATGCCAACCCCTGGGGCAACGCATACCGAGTTGCGATGGCGAAGATCAGAGGCCCAACGATGCCGGTTGAAATGTGTCACAACAAGCTGAAAGTCATCGTGGAGGGACTTTTCCCACAGCATGACCCAACGAACTGGCCACCTACACCATATGGCGAGGTAGATGAAGACAACGTTGAACAAGTCTCCAACGAGGAACTCATAGCAGCAGCGAAAGGGTTGAAAGCGAATAAAGCTCCCGGCCCGGATGGAATTCCCAACGTGGCGTTGAAGGCGGCGATCCAGACGTTCCCGGACATGTTCAGGATGGTGCTGCAGAAATGTCTGGACGATGGTCAGTTCCCTGATAGGTGGAAGGTACAAAAGCTTGTGCTGTTGCCGAAGCCCGGAAAACCGCCGGGGGATCCTGCATCGTATAGGCCAATATGCTTGCTGGATACTGTAGGAAAGCTCTTAGAGAGAATCATCCTCAACAGGCTGACGGAATGCACGGAGAGTGAACACGGATTGTCGGAGAGACAGTTTGGATTCCGGAAAGGGAGATCGACGGTGGATGCAATTCGGACAGTGATTGACAGAGCCGAGAAAGCTTCCAAACAGAAGCGGAGAGGAAATCGATACTGCGCCGTGATTACGATCGATGTCAAGAATGCATTCAATAGCGCCAGCTGGGAGGCCATCGCCAAGGCGCTCCATAGAATGAGGGTTCCAGGCTACCTCTGCAGGATTCTAAGTAGTTATTTCCAGAACCGGGTCCTTGTCTACGTGACAGACACGGGGCAGAAATCGCTTAGAATCACGACGGGGGTTCCCCAAGGCTCCATTCTAGGTCCCACGCTGTGGAACGGAATGTACAATGGCGTGCTGTCGCTCAAGCTGCCCAAAGGAGTTGAGATCGTTGGCTTTGCGGACGATGTCGTCTTGACGGTAACCGGTGAGACGCTGGAAGAAGTGGAAATGTTGGCGGCTGAGGCGATAGATACGATTGGTAACTGGATGCAAGGAGCGAAGCTGCAGATAGCCCACCACAAAACAGAAGTGATGTTGGTCAGTAACTGCAAAGCAGTGCAGCGGGCAGAAATTACCGTTGGAGAGCACACCATTGCTTCGAAGCGCATGCTTAAGTATCTGGGAGTGATGATCGACGACCGGCTAAACTTTAATAGCCACATCGAATATGCTTGCGAGAAGGCGACGAAGGTCATCAACGCAATAGCCAGAATCATGCCGAACAATTCTGGTCCAAGCAGCAGCAAGAGACGTCTTCTGGCTAGTGTTTCCTCATCAATACTAAGGTACGGAGGTCCAGCCTGGATTGAAGCGCTGAAAACGAAGCAGAACCAAAGGAAATTGAGCAGTACGTTCCGGCTCATGGCCATGCGAGTCGTGAGTGCGTACAGAACCATTTCGATGGAGGCAGTATGCGTTATCGCCGGTATGATCCCAATCGGCATCACCTTGGTGGAGGACTACGAGTGCTATATGACGAGAGAAACCAGAGGAGTACGAAAAATGGTGAGAACGGAGTCGATGGCTAAGTGGCAGCAGGAGTGGGATGCAGCAGAGAACGGTAGATGGACACACAGGCTAATACCGACTCTTTCGATCTGGGTGAACAGGAAGCATGGAGAAGTCAACTTCCACTTGACGCAGTTCCTGTCTGGTCATGGCTGCTTCAGGAAGTACCTGCATCGGTTCGGACACACAACGTCACCCTTCTGTCCGGAGTGTGGGAATGTGGAAGAATCACCAGAGCACGTGGTCTTCGAATGTCCTAGATTTGATGATGTGCGAGAGGATATACTCGCCCTTAGCACGGAGAATGTCGTCGAAGAAATGTGTCGAGAGGAGGGCACCTTTAACGCCGTCAGCAGAGCAGTAACGCAGATCATGTCAGCGCTGCAGCGAAAATGGCGGGAAGACCAACTAGAAAGTAGTAATGTGCTCACACAAGTGCGAACTGAAAGCCGAAGCCGGGAGAACTCTCCGTCAGAGTAGGCTGTATCCACAACCAGGGATAACCGAGTAGAACGTGACGCTGGGAGATAAATGGCTCACAAATTGGAGAGACGATCAGCGAACTGGAAGCGCCAATAAGCTGAGGTAAAGTGAGGTGTGTAATGCACGGCCCCCTCCGAAGTAATACGACAAGTGGTTCCGGGGGAAAAGGGCAAGGCGTCTAAGGAGGTTTTAGTGCGGTAAGAATCCCACACACCGTGTCTCCGCGACTGTGCGCCCAGTCGTCAAGCGGTGGCACGATGGCCTTTTTGAAGGTTTCCTCCTTGCCAAAAAAAAGAAAAAAAAAAAAAAAAAAACAAAAAAAAAAAAAAAAAAAAAAAAAAACACATACAGACACACATACACACACACATACACACACACAAACACAGGGCTACAAATGGTGAGTTGACAACCTAGCTCTGGTTCTCACAAGTTCCTACCTCACGCCTCCCCGTGGTGTAGCCTGGGCAATGTTGTCCTTCTGACAATAGCAAAGTGAGGGGGTGCGACGCGAACACTGGCGCGGTAACCATAACACGGCGATAGAGGAAATGCTTCGTCAACCCGCAGGAGTGCCAACCGGCACATTAGGATCGACGCCAGTAAGATCCTTATTACGGCATACTGGACACGGCATGGAACTATGGACAAGACACGGTACAATGGATTGGATACCACGCTACAGGGCTGACAGTCGTGCTATTCTGCTCCCTAAGTAAAGAAGGGTGACACCTTTTTGAAATGGCGAGTGGGCTAATAGTGCGGCTGCCCCCGTCCCGGTAAAACCTTGGCAGGCCTCCGGATACGTTCAAAACTCGTCACCAATTGGTGATTGGTGAGTAGTAGGCTCAGATGTAACATTCCTGACTTACACCGATCTGGCTCTGAACACGGCCCCCATGAAGGACCGTGTCAACCCTAGCATGGCCTCCCTGCTTGCATAGATAACCATGGGATCACGATAGGAGACTACATACAACGAGTGGAGATAGCGGCCCGAAGGGGGGACCCATCAGAATGGATAAAATTGGAGAAAAAAACAAAAATGAAGAAAAAGAAAATACCAAAAAAAATATGAAGAACGACGGCAAGACGCCAGACAGTGAAAACGGAGGAGCAAACGTGTTCGCAAGGAGTGGGATATTGCAGAGATCACCAGTGTCGAACCTGGGAGTCACTGCAAATTCCAGCAGCAGCAATAAGTTTCAAGAAGAGCAGCCAGGCGTTGGGCTAAGCCAGATATTCACACCAATATCCAGTAGTAGCAAATCCCAAGAACTGCAGCTCGGGAGAACCAAAATGACGGAGGTCAGGAGGAAGATCGATGATCTCTATGTGTTCGTGAAGGATAAAAACAACGTACACAAAGAGATCAAGCAACTTGTGACCGGTATAAAATCCGGCATAACAGTGGCAGATCGGGAATGTCAAGAGTGGAGAAAAAGAGCCGAAAATGCCGAAAAAGCACTGCTGGAGGCCAAGGAGAGCATAAGACTGGCTCAAGCACATGAGACGCCGAAGGGACCCACAAATCCACGTCCTGAAAAGAGAGATAGGGACACGCCAGGAGATGAGGAGGAGCCCAAAAAACGCAGGGACGACGAGGAAGGCATCAAGGAGATGGGAGAAAATGGTGCGTGGCGTAAAGTCGAGAACCAGAAGGAGAGGAAGAAAAAACAGAAGGAAGATGAAGTGAGGAAGAAGGAAGAGGAAGCGAGGAAGAAGGAAGAGAAGAAGAAGGAAGACAGGAAGAATAAGGAGAAGCCTAGGCCTCGTAGGGAGAGAAGCAAGGGTGACGCTCTGGTTGTTGAGGCGAAGGACAAAACGTCCTACGCAGCACTCCTCCGGAAAGTGAGAGAGGATCCGGAGTTGAAACAACTAGGCGAGAACGTGGTGAAAACCAGGCGAACCCAGAAAGGCGAGATGCTATTCGAGCTGAAAAGGGACCCTACGGTTAAGAGCGCAGCTTTTAAGGAGCTCGTCGAAAAATCTCTTGGCGAGACGGCGAACGTAAGAGCCTTATCCCAGGAGACAGTGGTAGAGTGCAGGGATCTGGACGAGGTCACAACAGAAGACGAGTTGAAAAGTGCGCTGAAGGTGCAATGCAACCTGGGAGACGTACCGATGGCAATTCGGTTGAGAAAGGCGTATGGTGGCACGCAGACGGCGTCGATACGACTTTCTTCGGACGCAGCTAACGAGCTGCTGAAGACTGGCCGAATCAAGGTTGGGTGGTCAGTGTGCCCGTTGAAAGCTATTCCTCGGGTATCTAAGAAAATGGAGAGATGCTACAAATGCATGGGCTTCGGTCACCAGGCGAGACACTGCAAAGGCCCTGACAGATCTGATCTGTGCAGGAAATGCGGAGAGAAGGGGCACGTTGCAAAAGACTGTACAAAGCAACCGAGGTGCATGCTCTGCAAAAAGGAGGACGGAAATGGCCATGTGACGGGAAGTTTCAGGTGCCCTGAGTTCAAGAAGGCGATGGTGGGCCAGCAATAATGAAGGTAACCCAAATAAATCTCAATCATTGTAACACAGCACAGCAACTGTTGTGGCAGTCAACAACGGAAACAAAGTGCGACGTTGCAATCATTGCAGAGCCTTACCGAGTCCCTCTCGATAATGGTAACTGGGTGGCGGATAGAGCAGGAATGGCGGCCATACAAGTCATGGGCAGGTATCCCATACAACAAGTGGTGGCAAGCTCATATGAAGGTTTCGTGATCGCCAAAATCAATGGAATCTATGTATGTAGTTGCTACGCACCCCCGAGATGGACAATTGAGCAGTTCCATCAGATGCTAGATGGGCTCACCGAAGAGCTCATTGGACGGAGACCAGTCGTCATCGCAGGAGACTTCAATGCTTGGGCAGTGGATTGGGGGAGCAGATGTACCAACGCAAGAGGGTATAGCCTGCTGGAAGCTCTGGCAAAGTTGAATGTCAGTCTGGCCAACGAAGGAACCATCAGCACCTTCCGCAAAGATGGTAGGGAATCCATTATCGACGTCACTTTCTGCAGTACGTCGCTAATGGCAAATATGAACTGGACAGTGTGCGAGGAGTACACCCATAGTGACCATCAGGCGGTCCGGTACAGTATCGGCGAACGGACACCGGTGGAAATGCGGAGGACGAAAGTAAGCGAGCGGAAGTGGAAGACGAAGGCATTCAATAAGGATCTCTTCATCGAAGCTCTAAGGGTAGACAACAGCGTCCCGGGCCTAAGCGCGAACGAGTTGACCGAATCATTAGCAAGGGCATGTGACACAACTATGCCGAGAAAACTGGAGCCAACGAACAGGCGGCGTCCAGCCTACTGGTGGAACGAGGAAATTAGCACCCTCCGTGCTACTTGTCTTCTAGCCAGAAGGCGTGCTCAGAGAGCAAGAACAGAAGCAGACAGAGAGGAGCGCAGGGTGGTGTTCCGAGAGGCCAGGGCTGCACTGAAACGAAATATAAAGCTGAGCAAGTCAAATAGTTTCAAGGAGTTGTGCCGCGGTGCCAATGCCAACCCCTGGGGCAACGCATACCGAGTTGCGATGGCGAAGATCAGAGGCCCAACGATGCCGGTTGAAATGTGTCACAACAAGCTGAAAGTCATCGTGGAGGGACTTTTCCCACAGCATGACCCAACGAACTGGCCACCTACACCATATGGCGAGGTAGATGAAGACAACGTTGAACAAGTCTCCAACGAGGAACTCATAGCAGCAGCGAAAGGGCTGAAAGCGAATAAAGCTCCCGGCCCGGATGGAATTCCCAACGTGGCGTTGAAGGCGGCGATCCAGACGTTCCCGGACATGTTCAGGATGGTGCTGCAGAAATGTCTGGACGAGGGTCAGTTCCCTGATAGGTGGAAGGTACAAAAGCTTGTGCTGTTGCCGAAGCCCGGAAAACCACCGGGGGATCCTGCATCGTATAGGCCAATATGCTTGCTGGATACTGTAGGAAAGCTATTGGAGAGGATCATCCTCAACAGGCTGACGAAATGCACGGAGAGTGAACACGGATTGTCGGAGAGACAGTTTGGATTCCGGAAAGGAAGATCGACGGTGGATGCAATTCGGACAGTGATTGACAGAGCCGAGAAAGCTTCCAAACAGAAGCGGAGAGGAAATCGATACTGCGCCGTGATTACGATTGATGTGAAGAATGCATTCAATAGCGCCAGCTGGGAGGCCATCGCCAAGGCGCTCCATAGAATGAGGGTTCCAGACTACCTCTGCAGGATTCTAAGTAGTTACTTCCAGAACCGGGTCCTGGTCTACGTGACAGACACGGGGCAGAAATCGCTTAGAATCACGGCGGGGGTTCCCCAAGGCTCCATTCTAGGTCCCACGCTGTGGAACGGAATGTACAATGGCGTGCTGACGCTCAAGCTGCCCAAAGGAGTTGAGATCGTTGGCTTTGCGGACGA